>NC_133972.1:110536561-110589061 GCF_047716275.1 Strix uralensis
CATAATCTAGGAAAAAGCTAGATGTTTTAATATATTAAAATCATAATTTTTACTCAGTAGGTTTTTTCCTAAACTGCTGTACAAATATTGCGATTTTCATGTATGTATAATATAGCTAACTGAAGACTTCTTTAAAGGATATATTTAAAAATTAATTATCTATGTTAAGCAACCTATTTAAACAAATGCTAATTTTTCCCAAAAAACTATTTGTACAAACAGAGTGAAAGATAAAGAAGACTTGTGTACAGTTCTGCTATATGCCAAAGGCAAAAAAGAAAAATAAAAAAATATATATGCTGAATCAAAAACAGACTTTCAAATTACTATATCACTTGATCACTGCTTAGTGGCACTAGCGAATGACAAATATAGCTAAATACTTCCAAATGCACAGTAAAAAAATATCATGTCCGTATATCTCCCTGACAGGTCTTCATGCATTTCACATTTCAAAAGCGTGACAGGGATCTTATTTCTAAGATAAATTCCCCTATCTACTTATTTCCTCGTGTATTTATTGTGGATCTAACCTTCTACTACAAGAAATAAATAAGCAGGTTAAGTAGATGCTATCTTTTAACAAATAGTTTCTCCAGACTGTATTACAACTTTATGAATGACAAAATAAATCCCTCATTTTTAAATCCACCAAGACATACATTTAACAGTATTGCACCTATTGAACCTCAGTGTGTACTCTATTATTCACACACAATAAAAATGTTAAAATAACACTGAGAGTCTGTCTTTGAAGTGACAAAAGCCAGAAAAATCAGAATTAAAGCTGCAACTCCATCTCTAACTAACCCCCGTGTGTGCCTCTTTGGTAGCAGTCCAAATAGGGTTTCTGACCTTTCTTATGCTACCTTTGTATTCCACCTTTTTTTTCTTTTTTTTTTTTTTTTTTTTTATTTGTCTCCTTAAATGGAGAAGGATAGAAAAAGACCACAAGAGGCTTCGGTGATGATAGTGATTTCTATCTGTCTCAGGTTCAGAGACAGTAGAGCTGCTGAGGGACTCTAATTTACATATTTCTGTAAACAAACAATTGTTAAAGTAATCAGGCATTTGTTGTTTCTCAGTGCTTTTAGACTTAGAGCATTTTAACAAGTTTCTAACAAGTTTCTATTGCTCACTCCCAACATTTGCAACAGTATTTCATGCAAGAAGTACTGATTAAAGTTTACAAGAGTACATTGGTATTTTCATATATATTTTGAATACTGTTACTCAAGCACAAGATACCAACAGTACTGCTGCTGATTTCTTGATGTTTTGCACGCACCTGTGGTTAGCAAAGGCCCTTTTAATCATTTTCCTCAAAGAAGAGGTTGCAGTACCACCTGTTGTCACAAACTGATTGGCAGCAGCAGCAGAGTGTGGTTTACAAGGAATGTAAATAAATGTATCTACCCAGAGTTTAAGGAGGAATGGTTTTTTTTCTTTCCACAGAGTTCCTGGTTCATTCAACACACAGGATGGCCCTGCTCTACAAGCATCATTTGGTGGAGAAGACTTTTGCCCTTCAGAATACTTCTCACACAAAGTTCTCTGTCAAAGTCAAATTTTTCCCCTTTTGGGGAGTAACCCATATGTCTGAGCTCCAGTTTAATTGTTAAATCCCACATTTCCCTACAGAAGGAGACATAACAACAAAATAAACTAATTGCCAATTTTTGAAAAATACTTTCACATGATGCATCAATGGGGCCCACATAAATTTCTGCCACCATTCATATAAAGGCAACAGCTATCTTTTACACAAACCAATGGAGTAATTCGGGACTGCATTAGATCTCAACAAAATTTGCTGATGGTACAAGAAAGCTAAGATATATGTCATGTTAAACTCACATTTCTGGCTGAAAGCACATACTACAATTCATCAGCTCTTCTGTGTCCTCTCTCCCTTCATTTACCTTTTCCTAATCCTGTGTTCAGTCACCTTCTTCTCAAAGTCCTCCATCTTAGCCCCCATTGTTGCAATCTTCCTTGCTGCTACTTAAAACCTCCTACAAACAAATGCAACTTCCTATCCTTACTCTTAACCCATAATGTTCATATTGACAAATTTATAGTCAACCAACAAGGGTATCTCAGAGTGTAAGAAAAATTAAATTTCACTCAAAAACACACTGTATGCATAAAATTAGCACATATGAAGCATATGTGTTCTTTCCTCTTTATGAGCCGATGTATTTTCCAGGCATGGTTACATTGGCACTGAGTACAATTGATGCTTTCCAATTTCACGATTTCTGCATTGGAAACTACATAGATCTTGGGTCCTGGAATCTGATGGAAAGCTGCATTTTCAAGACCTGAATAATTCAAAATTAAGGGTGGGGATGGGCAGGGAAGGGGTTTTAAAAATGTCCTAGTAGTTTTCAGCATTGAATTCAGACACTTATTAACTGAAATATTACTATACAAAGTCTATGCAGATGATATCAATGATTTAATTACACTGATTCCATCACATCTTCCTAATAAGCATCTACCAGAAACACAAGCTTCGTAAGTGATAGGTATAGAAAGGAAATGTCTTACCCTCAATAGTCTTGCAAGTATTTAAGGAGACTGGTTATGGCAGTAGGACAGAAAGCTGTGCAACGTATCTAAAAGCAGCACTGAACTGTGTACCATTTCTGCAGATTACCAAAACAGGATTATGACTTTAAATGGTAACCTCAAATCCAACAAGCGAATACATTTCTCTAAATTCTTGAAGTATGCAGCATTTATTTGGCTTTATTCTAATGGCTCACAACCTGCTGTCAAAATATGTGTGTAAATTTTAAAATGCATTTTCACCACTAAACTGTACCTGTTGTTAAGCATTTAATAAATAAATAAATGAGTTCCTGTAAGTACCTAGCAAAGGAGAGTTTGAAACATGCAGTTCTCAGAAAAGGATACTTGCGTGAAAGAATTGCATACTGATACCTTAAAAACAAATGCACCTTGGAAAACTGAGCAATGTGTGAGGTAGTGTATCACATTCATGCAAAAAGCAAACCAACAAAGAAGTATGGTACATTCAACCCACTTATTTGAATGGGTCTGAAAACTTAACTACACATTCTGGAAAGTCTCTCAAAAATGGCACCAAGGGGTTCTGCACTTATCGGCACTCACGTTTCTTCAGCTCCAGGGGAAAAAGTGTTTTCAGAATTGCCATTGCCTCAACTTGGAAGTCTTAAAATAAGATTGTTCTGTTTGACTTGTGCATCAGCGATAGGTTATACGCATCAATTTCTGACCTTTGCTTCAGCTTTGAAATATCACCAATTTCAAATTTACCTGTCCCAACACACTGGGCTGAATGCCTTGTGTCACAAAAGTGACAAAATTGGCCCGTTGCCTTCAATGCAGCAGCACAGCAGAGGAAAATGTAGGCCTGTAGCTACAGGTTGGTTAACAATTCCACTGGTGATATACAAGCTAGAAGAGCATACATCTTATTCTTCAGTCTCTCTTCCGACTCTGCAGTACGTTTTGAGGTGAAATGTAGTAAAAATTCAGTCTTTTTGCTTTTCCAAGCATTTATGCCTCTGAAAAATAGTCAGTTATTCTGTTGAGGTGGCAGCTCCTATTTTTACATCATTGCTTTTCAGAATAGAAGTACACTTTTGTATCTTCCAAATTAAAAACATTTTAAAACATAGTCAAGTAGGACTAAAGGTTACTTGATGTGAGGAAAACAGTCTTACAAGCCAACTGAAAGACACGATGCAACCACCAGACACAGCCTTGTGATTCCCATTGTATTCACTAAGGCATAATGGAAAGTTTTAAATTTATCATCTTCCACAGTGTTATAATATTCTGTCAATTTTGAACATTAATCTTACTGCAGAGCTTTTTATAACATAGAATCACTTAAAATATTGTCACAGCCTACTGTTTAATGCACATAAAGGTATGTTTCATTAACACTACTCTATGAGTTTTTACTAGGACAAATATATAATGTAGAAAAACCTGAACATCTGTATATAATAGTAGTGATTCAAAAGCTTTTATACCAATAAAACTTACAGTTTCATTTGAACACTTTTTTCCTTTACCTAGAGGATTCTAGAACATAATGCTGAAACAGAAATCCTGAATTAACACAATCTAATGGAATGGTGCTATAAAATGTGCAAATTTTTTTTCTGTTCCATTATTTTTATCAGTTGGTCTCTATCATAAATTTCTCAGTTGTGACTACAGTGTATGACAATGTTTCTACCTAAGAAAAGCCTGGTCTGCCCTAAAACTATTGTATATAAATTTATCCACATTCTAGAAAATCTCATAGATTTATATTAGATTCTAGGGGGAAAAAAAATATGGAATATTTTGAATTCTGTAGAAGAAAATAAATCACTTGACCAAATGCTCTACAGTGTATTTTACATAAGCACAAGTAGCTTGTGGCATTCAGACAGAGGCAGAACAGATGGAAAAAATAGAACTGTAATTCAGTTATAAATTAGACTGAATGGGCTCATCTACATACTTGTATATACAGGTCTTTAATTTTTAAGAGTAATATACACTGTACTGGAGTTCAGAAGATCAGATTCAAACCACTAGGATCTTCACTATTGTAAACATAGGTTCTACTATCAAATGTCTGCACATTTTTAAGAGAGATACGACTACCTTGGAGATACCATGTATGTTCCAGAGGTTACATCGAGATGTCATTTACATCCTCAGGGCATCTCCAAACACGGCGACGGTTAAAGCAAAACTTGTAATTAGAAATGTCTTTTTATTTCAATTTTAATTGTACCATTACCCGTCTTCAAGGATATTAAAAATTTCCTTCAATATCTTTTGAAAATAGAAAGGAAATCAAGATAAACAAAACTATTGGCACCTTGATACCAGCGGTTGTTTCCTGTTTCACAAAGAGAAAATAGTTCCTATGTTGTAACAATGCTTTTGGTATTTGCTGTAAGTTTGGGGTTTTTTTTAATTTAATTTGGAAATCTGGCAGCTCTACACCATAATACTAGCAGCTTACAGCAGGATAGCAACACTGACAGTGACTTGTGTCATTAGAATAAATAAATCCCAATAGACAATATAATCAACTCACAGAATGGTGGATGCTTGAAAAGCAATAGTACATACTAATTTTGATCTAAATCTTATCATCCTCTCTCAGACAGAACACCCACTCATGTAAGAACTGACCTGTTATTCTAATGCATATTTGCAGAAGCTGACTGTTAAGAGCAAGCTTTGCTGTATATGAAGTTAACAGTTTGAGCCTTGAGCAGAGTTTTCCCATGAAAAGTTTCCTCTTCTGGATGGACAGCTAACTAGGTCTAAGAGTCAAACTAGACTGTACTCTAATCAAATAAAATATTTGCCAAAAAAAACCCCTAAAACTCTACCAGACCTGAGCAGACAAAATAATTTTCTTTCTTTCCTTCAGGATTCTGACTACCTCTATGTTCATGTGTATATGATTTTAAAACACAAATAAAACTCATCTCTGTATATTCACCAAGTGCTGGAGAACAGCAGCATTTCTTTGCACATTTGCCATCAGCTACTTTTGCAGTTCCCACATTTCTTATTTTTCTAAAATACTGAAGTCTTCTATCCTTTGCATTCTATCCTTCTATCCAAAAAACTGCAGCACATAATGGCTAGAAACCAGCAGATACTGACTCTTTCTCTGACTGACAATTAATTTCCAACTTAATTAAAAACTTTATTATTTTTTTTTTTTTACACTCTAGAGGTCTTTCAAAAGTGATGAAAACTACTCTTTTGCTAACAAAACAAAGGAAACACAATGAGTTTAATTTAGGTCACAGTGACATCAGAGAGGTTTATTTATTGTCAGCTTTGTTGCATCCAACAAAGCTTTAATCTGTGACATGCTGTAGCTTGTAAAACAGCAAAGTGGTATGGTATCAGAGAAACTACACCATGCCATACATTTCTAAAAATGTCTGGTGTCAAGCACATTACACTCAGCAACATCATCAAGAAGAAAAAGAAGAAATTTTGGGGGGTTGTTTTTTGTGTTTTCAGTTTACATTACAGCAGAAACAGCCTTTGAAAATTCCTATAAAGACTTCACATACTGAGAGACAGCTGGTTTTATGTAGTCAGAGAGTACAATGTC
Source organism: Strix uralensis (assembly GCF_047716275.1). Taxonomy (NCBI): domain Eukaryota; kingdom Metazoa; phylum Chordata; class Aves; order Strigiformes; family Strigidae; genus Strix; species Strix uralensis. Next base: position 110,542,704 of record NC_133972.1, read on the forward strand.
TTCATGAAACTGAAAATCAGGGCAGACTTTAGGTTTTACAAAGGAAAAGGGTGAGAATCAAGGCTTGCTTCCATGAACCGCAGAGCTCATCTAGCATCAGACAGATAAATCTTGGTAGGACAGAAGGGTGGGGAAAGATTTCAACACATACAGGACAAGGATTATTTTGTTTGTTCAAGCCAGTGTTTCATCAGGTATTACAGGAAATGAAGGAGTGAAGTGGCTAAGCCCACTGTGGGCTTTGGGTACTGAAACCCCCCTCCCAATCCAGCCATGTTTGGCTGATCCCCTGCAACTAAGTCTTCTGCAAAGTGCTAAGCAATCATTGCTGATTGTTTAACAGAGCCTGGAGAACTATAGTGGCCTGATGGACATGTGGCTGCTGAGAATGTGACTAAGGTTCTGACAACTGTTCCACTTGCCTAAAAAGAAGGTTCCTCTTAATTTTAACCAAATGCATATTGGGAAGTACTTGTATTTGTAGTTCAGCTACTTCTTAATTACATTTAACATATACTACAATGCTTCAGACTTCTTAAAATATCAGACTTATTCAAATCCACATACCAGTAATAGTTTCTATCTGGTGGTTAATTTAACCTGAGTTCAGCTACCAATGAAAAAAAGTTCACCTGCTTGCGAGACCTTGGGATTTCCCTGTTTGTTCATAAACCTTCCCAGCATGGTCTAATTCTAATAGTCATTTACACCATAACCCTGTGCTGCAACGCTAATAAACAGACAAATAAAGACTTTGATTTTGACAATGTCACTATAAAGGTATTTTCTAAAAAAAACCAGATAGTTCCAGCACTATCACAACTAATAAAAATTAATTTACTATGGATGCATGGTTAGTGTATTTCTTTAAATTGAGAAGATATGAGAGAAAATTTCCTTAGAGCTAGAATAGAAGACAACATAAATACAGAGGGGTGCAGAATCCCTGTATGTTTTGTGTGGGGTTTTTTGGGGGTGGGGTGGGGGTGCTTTTAAATCAAACTGCTCAGTCAAATAAGTATTTTACAGGAAAAAAGATTAAACTAATTTTTTTTTTTTAAATCAGTGTTTATTCTAGTAGGGTTTTTTAAAAAATCTCTGGGTTTAATTTACTTTCACATGAAATCATATTGAATAAAATAAACCTGTCATTTATAACATAATTCAAAAAGAAAACCAGAAATCTCCTAAAGGAAAAAATAAGACTATATGCTGAAAATAACATATCACAGACTTAATAAAAATTTAAAGCAAGAGAAGAGGTAATATGCCTTTTATTTCATCTCTGCAGTTGATAACTTACTACTAAGTAGTTTTTACAAAGTTATTTATCTTGGTATTGTATTTAGATAAATATCTGCACAGTCTTATAAGAGAATGACTGCCTGTTTGTGATTTTAATAGATTCTCAGAATTAGAGTCCACAGTTGTCACAGCAGAGCAATACCAACTTACAGGATGATTTTACTGACATCAGTAAAATATCAGACAAACTCGGTTTGACTCAAATCAGCTATAAGCAGTACATTTTTTCCAAACCTAATATTATTATGATGCGATTTTTCATTATTAGTCCAATTCAACTTGTATTGAAGTCAATGAGATTATACCGAGTTCTATAAGTATTAGATCAGGCTCTACGATGATGCTACAGCTACAACAAAATGAGTCTTGTCAAAAGGACGAAGATAAAGTATATCAAGCTTATATTGTTAACAAATTACTAGTTTATTAAAAACTGAGTTTCCAAATTCACATTTACTTTTCATCTGCTTGTTTATTGTATCTCAGCTGGTATAATCAAAATAACTGTTCATTTTCATTTTACATGCACTGTTTCAGTCACTTTCATTTTCATGGTTTTGTCCACTGGCATAATATTCATAACAGTTTGCCAACATTACTGGAAAATGTTTAAACTCAAGTAAAATATATGCCTTATAATTTTATTTATGTTATAGCAACAGGAAGTCTGATATTGACCTTAAAAGATTTTACAGTACTTACAGAAAATTTTCAGTTTAAGCATTGGTCAAACTATCAAGACCTCTTTGAAACTTGATTTTGTAGGATTTTCTTTTGATTTCCTTGTGATTTAGGCAAAATACCGTAGCATTCAGATGGCAGAAAATGCTGAATTAGGTTGACTTAGTATTATTTGTGATAATAGTGGAACCACAGTACAGTGAGAGATTATAAGACTGATATAATTGTTTAATATAACATGCAAAACGTTGCACATGTGGAATAGAAGAATTGAGAGCAAAGAAGAATATTAAATGTCTGAGAAAATAATGAAAATCCAGCTAAAATTCATGGTCTTTTTAATATCACACATTTTGCTAAAATGCCAAGTGATATTCGGAGTGCTGTGGTGAGTCTTAAATCATATATATTCTGTCTACTGTAAAAACTGCATATTCAAAAATAATTAAAGCCAATATGTCTAAACTACAACATACAAACTGATGTACAATCTCATTAAAAATATACTGAGATTTCTGTAGAAAGCATCCCAGGATTCAACAGGAAAAATGTCTATTTGGGAGTATTATATAGTATTTATCAGTATTTCAATGTAATGTTTATCACTAATATGCCAGCAGAAGCTTTCTTCTCAGAAGGTTAACTTTTGAAATTAAACAAAAATTAGCACATGGAAGGTGCTTATTTATTGTTCTCTTCCTATTGTTAAATGGAAGAGGTACATAACATTATCAAGATATGCATGTATTTTTAATTAAGATAGTATCATTCCAGGTTGTGATTCCTAAGCCAATTTACTATTTCAAAACGCAGTTCTCCTAAATATAAACACAAGAGGATCAGAGCATTGTTGCACAAATCATTATGCTTTTAACAGCTGTTCATTTATGGTCTCCATCATTTTGGAAACAATAGGAACATGAACAATTGACTTTATGCACAGAAACATATTCTTCTGCCAGGTATGTTCCCCTAATCAGTCATGTTTCTGTTATGTTTTACCTTCTCATGACCTGGAGATTAATTTTCTTAAGATTCTTCCAATGAATTCTAAAGAAGTTTCATTATTATTTTTAAATAATTGGCACTACCTATTTAAAAAAAAAAAAAAAAAAGTGCAACAGAAATTACAAGAACTCTGAAGTCTAGGATCCAAATAAGTATTTCCATTTTGCATGGCTTCATCCTAAATCTTCAGATTGACAAAACAGTAGATTTTCAGTACAGCAAATTACTTTTATTAAACTACATCTCAGATGTATTTCAATCATATTTTATTACCCTTTAAAATTAAATGAAATCAGAAGATTTAGGAGATTAAATGCCATTAAAAAAGATTAGACTCTCTTTCCTATTATAATGTAGTTTTATTTCTAAGTTTTTTCAGTCTGTCCATACCAAAATACATCCCTGCCAGCAACAAAAAGGTATTTGGTAAATTTAGACTATGGACTGTTTATTATTGCCTACAGAATAACTCTGAAACCCCTCTTGAGTAATAATTTCCATGACATAAATACTGTAGAGTTAACCATAGCTGATCTAAAAAGTAGGTATTTTTCCAGGTCAGGTCTGGTCTGATGAACCATCAGGCAAATGACAGTGTCATCAGTGATAAACCATTACCAGTCTCTTAAAATTTTAGAAAGAAACAAATCTCAAACATGGTGGTAGTGAAACTAATGCAGATACCCAGAGCATATGCACAGGTTTTTCTGCTCCTGTATGGCAACTGCTTACTTTATCAATTAATCTGAGTACTTCTCTGTTCAGGAAGACTGCTCAGCTACTGCTAATAAAATACCAAATTTTAACATCGAATTTTGAAGGACTATTATTTCTAGACATTTTTCCAAGCTGTAAGGCTGAGGGTACCAAACACACTTGCTCTTCATATACTTATCCTAGGATGTTGTCTGCTCTTTTAGCTGGAAGCAAACCTCTAGTAAAGGCCTATTTATCTCCTTGCCAATCAAGAAGTGAATGACTGACAGTAACAGAGCCTTATCTAGGACTCCTGTCTGTGATGCATTCTGCTAAATGATGTCATCGCTCTAGCAAAAGAAAATAAGCAGATTATTACAGTGACTAGAAGCAAACTAAACATTTGGATTTTTGCATGGACAGATTTACACACTGTCTGTCAGATAAAGCACAGTTTGCCTGCTGCTTACACAACAAGAATGTGCCTGACAGCTTCTTCCCAGCTTTAGTATCTGATTACATAAATAGGCCATTCCCCACCATTCCTAAAGACTGACAGTCTGTCTTAGTTTAAAGAGCAATTTCTGACTATCAGCCTTTCTGTCTTGCACACGAGGCTGATTATCATCAGGGCACTTCCTGGAGGTCCAATCAGTTGGTTTTTCTCTTGAACTCAGGATGTTACAAAACTTGTAGCCACAGAAATATTAAAAAAAATGAAAATCTCTTCAATAAAAATTTACCAGCAGTGACCCAAAACTTATATCCCCCATCGCAGTGAAACTCTCACTGTCTTCTTTGAGCATTTAAAGATTTTGGGTGTCTGCTATTTTCAGGGAACAAAATGACCACATCTGGGGTGGGAAAAAAAAAATCTTAAAAAGAAACAAAAGATAAACAAAGCAAACTGAAAAAATATAAAAAATAAAAAATAACAAACACCCACCCACAAGTAACAGCTAACTACTTCCCCCTCCAAAAGGCACCTTTTTCATGAGTGGGTCTCAGGAATTCATACAGCAGCTCCATTGTCTGAGGCTGCAGTTGCTCTCCCAAATTAAACCTGAAAACTGTCATATAAAGGATCTTCACAACCTTCTGTATGTTTTTGTATTAGCTGGACAACTGTTAGTCTTTTTTAATAATTCTACTTTTCCAAATCATACCTCAATAAAACTATGCTTTAAATTAGATACATTTTACTGTTGCTAGTTGACTGAAATATTTTTAAGGTATGAGCATGTAAAAGACATGCCATTTTTCACAGCTAAATGTATGCAGGTGTTAATGAACTTATTTAAAAAATGGTTCTGAGCAGTGAAAAGGGTAAACACATAATAACTCTGCTGTTTACAATGGTAAACAATTGCAAGTCATAACCACAATATTGTTCCTAGTTATTTCAGCTATAACTTGCAAGGCTTCATAGCCAGACAAACCAGATGAAATATGTTGCTGCAGGTCTGCTCTGATGGATCCCTCTGAAATATCCACATTATTGCTTTTATTTTATTATGTACCACACTTCATAACTGTACACAGCAGAGTACAATAAAAACTGCACTACACTCCTTTAAGTACTTATTAAATAGGTCAAAAAGTTACCATAACAAATAACTTGCTCTACTCAGGGTCCATTAATAACACATCTTGTTGGGACTCTAAAACAAACATGGGGGAAAAAAGAACAGTGGGGAAGTGTCCATTATTTGGTGCTGCTGCCTAACACTTTGCACTTAGATTGTGGTATTAGTCACAACATTACTCAGTCAATTGCTGTTCTAAAATATTAGTATTGACACAAGATGGAAAATTGCAGTATACACAAGTTTGGGGGACGGGAACAGGCAGGAGAGCATTTTGATCCTACATGTAAATCCATCTGATTTGCAAATGTAAGAAATGCCACAAAGCCCAGTGCTCTCCTACTGTTAGGAGCGATGAGATCTGGGACTGTGATTCACCTGCACAAAATGTTTTCCCCCTCCCAGTAACAGTCTTAAAATACTAATTTCTCAATCTAGGAAGAAGACCAGAAAGTAGAAAAATAGCAGACCCTGGCAGCAGACAAGGCTGCGAGAGAGCTGTAGATAGACAGGAGGCTGCTTGAAGGTGCGGGAACAGAGATGCCACAGAGGGGCAGGAGGAGATGGCAGCCAGATGCACGAACGGAATCTGGGGAGGCTAAAGGAAAACAAGATCCCCGAGGTACACAGAAACATGGAGGGAATTGAAACATAGGAAGGAAAGCGTTATAAACCAGAACGCAAAGAGGTTTGGGTAGCCTTCATGGGGGAAGGCTGACGTACTCCTGGCACGTGTCAGGTGCATGCTGACATCTGGAGTGCTGAAGCCAGCCAGTGAACAGGCGAGAGAGCTGCCACAGTTCCAATATGTGGACATGAAGGCAGTAATCCAAATTTTATCAGGGAAGTCGGAGAGGCAAAGACAGATCTAGACAGTGCTGAAGAAATGGCAATAGACAGATTTACAGACAGTTGAGAAGTGGGAGAAGGAGAGTTCATGGTCAGGGAAAGATGTTAAGGTTATGGGTGGTAGAGACAAATGGAAGGCCTGGATGAGGGGAGAGAAAAGATGGAACTATGCTCAAAGATGGTATTCTTGCTCAAAGGGACCCATTCTGTCTTACATAAAAGACTCTTGCAGAAGGAAAAATAGATAAACACACATGACGGTGCCACAAAACAGACACATCAATACAAACAGAATTTAAAACATGAAGTATATATAGCAGAAATGATGTTACACTTGGTCAACCTGATTTAACTGAAAGAAACTGAAGGCCTTGATGACCTCATTACTTTAGTCTTGTTAACTTATGGAGTAAAGACTCAGTGCTATATTATTTGAAAGTTTAATTTTTTTAAATAATTAAAAAAATAAAAGCTTGAAGTCCATGGAACTGAAAAATGCTCCAGAATTTTTTTTGCAGCAGCTGAAATGTGTATGTGGACTGCCACTGTTACTTTTCAGGAGCATAAATGATGAAGAATCTTTTTTTTTTTTTCCTGACTTCAAATACTTATCTGCCATTAAAAGGGTGTGGAAACATACACAATGGGAAGGCTTTTGTCATTTTTTGTGGAGAGTCTAATTTCTAAGAAGTTTAAGTTGCTAAAAAGTATCCTAATCATATATATCTGAAATGGATTACCAAAAAAAAAAAAAAAGAAAGAAAATCAGCAAAATGAAACAAATTGCTCATAAATCACATTAATAAGTGGGGTTTTAACTATCTGTAGCATGTAGAATATTAACATCTGATGTGCCTATGAATAGTCATTCCTACTAGTATACATTAAATGTTGTAATTGGTTTAAATCAGCATGGGCCATCTGTCTTTAATACTCTTATTACAAGGCAGTAAGCAGAGAACTATTAGAGCTGCAGTATAAGCTGTAAGATCTTTACCCGTTCTTAAATCATTTAAAAATAATGAGAGCTTTAGCCTTTATCTAATTAACGAGTGCCTTCTTTGAATTAGAAAAACTGTATCATTTAGCCCACGGTTGTTTAGTAAATTGGCTTGGTGGCATGTAAGCTAATGCAGGGTAGCAGTTGCAGTGTCTTGTTCCTGGCTTCTTATTACTTGAATTATAATTCAATGATCACCTTAGATCATGGGCTATTCATAAATCAGAAGCCTGACATCAGATGAAAAATTGTATTAATATATGAAACTTATTATATAGTACAAACTGCTCTCTTGATAAATTACATTGTTCAGGCTTGACAATGATTGCATTTAAAACATTATTCCTGTTTGCTGTTTTACAGACTGAAACCTCTTCATGAAAAATTTACAATGCTCCTCTGTGTTTTGGAGTCAGAGGGCAATAGAAGCAAATGGCAGACATAACACCATACTTTAGATTTGCTGGCAGCAGCAGAGGACAGAAAACACTTTTAAGTGTAGCAAAAAAAAACCCTCAGCTGCATTCTTAGTATCTACATTTCCAGCCTTATGAAGATACTAATTGTCCTCTGCAGCAGAAGCACAGTAAATAATGAAATTTTAATTTCAGCTTTCTGGATTGCTTTCTTCTTCTATATAGGTGCATGTTTCACAGAAATTTATAGCTTTAGAGGAAAAAATAAAGGGGCAAACCCATGAAGTTTAATTTGAATTGAGGCCGAGCTCCTTAGATGATGCGTTATGACAAATGCTTTTTGCCAAGGCTGACTGGGTTACTCATGCTGTAGTTCCATATTATTTACATTAATTACATGAAGGCTGCTTTGTTAATGGTACATTCTGGTGTGGGTCGCAGCATGATATGCTAATGATCTAAGAAAAATCTGCATCTCCAATATTTATGATAATTTGGGAAAGGAAACAGGATTGCCTTTATTTCTCTTTTTTTTTCAACAGAATAAAACAAGCAGTATAGAAACAATTGTATTCATGGGTTGGGGGGAAAAAAGTTCTAATCAAGCAGACATTTAGGTGTTATAAATGGAGGAGAATAATTTATTGTTTGGGATCTTGTCAGACCGTCTGACAAAGTGATAATACACATTTCTCCGGATTTCTTACATTAAGAAGGCTATATCAAACTGAATGAAAAGGAAATTTAAGATGAATTAAAACTCGAAATTTCTTCGTGCTGCTTCTTGTAGCATTTTCTCATGTCAGTAGCAAATATACAGCAATTTAATTCAGGCCATGTTCAAGTTTATGAAATGGAAGCATATTACTATACCATCAGATATCACTTCAGGGGGAAAAAGGCTGCTACTGTCTTTCTGTTCATCTTGAGGTCTTATTAAGCCAAATAAAATCCAAGAGAAGATTATAACATAACATCACATTTTGCATCCAAATATTGCATAAACAAATATTAAAAATGGCAAGGTTTTTTGTTTTTCCACACACACAGAAAACCAGAAAACAAAACCAGAATAAAACACTCCCCAGAAAGTAAAAATAAAATAATAATTCATCAAGGATGCTTACTGCTTCAGAGTACAAGCTCTAAACTGAGCCACAGACCTGCAGAACACTCCTATGCAACCGAAATTAAACAAAAGGCTTATTCCAAGAAGTTGCTTCCCTTTAAATAACTTGCTGCCTTTATATGTTATTTCAAACAAATGAACTGGAGTGCTAGTTTGTCTTTCCTGGATATCAGGCACTATACGAGCACGAGCTATGTAGATTTGCTCTGATATGAGACCTTCCCTCTCACTTATCTCTTTGCAGCCTCAATGGGAGTATTGCTGCAAGAAACAAGCTACCTTTGCTTTAAAGTGCTGACTTATCAATATTTTGAAAAAAACAGTAGGATTATTACCATCTCAATCAGTTATATGATTGTGAATTTTACACTCAGAATATCAAGCTCTGGTTTCTACTTGAGTTCAGCTTTATAGACAGCTACTTATCTCTAATTACAAACCAAGCCGATGTTAATAACAGCATTATTTGTCTGAAGTGAAGAACATAAATGCAAGCACATGTGTTTGGCATCCATTTGGGCACTAATTTATCTTGTTGCAGTTGAAATAAGAAAAAAACAACAGGTAAAATTAAATCTGATTGACTGTCACGTGCTGATTTTAGTGTGCAGTAGGGCAACAATGCTGCAAGTGCTTAGCTACAAGACAGCATGTAGCTTTCCTTCACAGGCTCCAATTCAAACATCCTAACGTCCTGTGGCAATGCCATAAATCTAAATTTCATAAGCTTTGGAAGGTGGGTGAACAACATGCTAGGTAGCGTTGGAGTAGAGGATACACTCTGAGTTATATATTAGGGATTCCTGATATCAAATTTCTAAGAACAACAAGCTCCATTGTCTGGGAAATTGAGCAATTCTGAATCCTCCATGTGTACCAGCCAAATGTCTTTCTTGCCAGCTAAGAGAGAAGTGACTGTGGCTGTGGGAAAAGTGATGGAATGCTGTTTATCATGAAATAAGGCATCTGTTTCAGAATAACTTACAACTGCATGTGCACTAAGGTCTTTACACTTGCCTTCTACCACAGTGACCTGAAATTTCCAAGGACCGCAGCTGGATACAGAGTGAAGACTCGGCTACATTCATCTTCTGGTCCTATTTCAATCCCTCTGTGCTATTCTTGTAGTAAAAAAGAAGCATGAAGAACTGCTTTTAATCACAAAATAATGAAAAGTAGCCTCCATAAAGACAAATTTGTGTGTTGCAGCATCACTACCAGCTCCACCATAAAGGCTGTTTCAAAGATTAGAGCACCTGATACGCTGTGCCGCTAACAACTTCCATCCATCTAATTCTTCTGCAAAGAGATGGCAGTTTCATATTTTGCCTTATTGGATTCCGGAAGCAAAGCTTACAAAAAACAGCCCTTATATTTCTGTCACTTAACTGCATCAGAGAGCACTGTTACACCTAGCATCTGACCTGAAATCAAGATGCCCAGTTGCTTGAAGACAAAGTCAGCATACTGATTGTGTCCAGTAAGTTAAGGAATAAGCTAACCTACAACAGCACTGTTATTTACAAAAGATGCTTGCATTCTTCTAGGAATTCTTCCTCTAAAGTATTGACTACATCAGGCCCTGCATAACTTGTAACATCTCTGATGTTGACTTCTAAAGCTAACATGGCTACAGTTTAAATAAAGGTTTTATTGTACCATTTTGAGAAACTTTAACAAAGATTTCTTTCTGTGGAATCACAACTCAGATAAGAAAATAAAACCCAGATTAAGTTTTCAGCTGTACACAACACATAAACTGAGGTGCTAAACTGCATAAGACACAGCAACTGTACAGTGGTTTCCATTCTTTTACTAATAAAGCTCAAGTCCTTGTCTTGATACTGAAAAAACATTATTACCCCTTTTCAACTTTTCCTAACAGTGACCCACTGTTACAATTATGTTCAAACACAAAATACAACTTTAGAACACAGCACTGGAGAGGACACATATTTTTCAAAGAGCTGAACAACTCCATAGAACATACTTCCACACGCAAATGCTCTTTGTATTAGCTTTTTCCTTAAGCATTTCTTTGTATATAGGTAGGCAGGTTACACAAAGGAAATCAGCAAATAGGCAGCCAGAAAACTTGTTCCTTTCTCCCAAAATGGCAAAAACTAAGCTACTTAAACTATAACAAGGAGAGAATATATTTTGTTTTTCTATTTACAAATTCTGTATTTTCCTGCATACAACCCATAACATGAACCCTCAGGTAACCAAAACTAAACTAGAGCCAGGAGGCTCTTGCAGGGCAGGGAGTAAGCCATTGGAGACCAAAGGTTATCCTGGTAGACAAGGCTTGCAAGGTCCTGTCACTACACACACAGTATTGATGCTGAACTGTAGGTTCAGGTTTTGTATTCTATTTGTTTGGTTTTATTTCCTCTTCAGGTACAGGTTCGGTATGTGAAAGTGTAATAGTGACAGGTGTTCAGACTGGTGAGAGAGAATTATCTGTGACTACCCAAAAAAGGGAAGATAGAAAAACCATGTATCTTCATATTGGCCAAATACTGGCCACAATTTAGACCTAAAACTTCAGAAAATGTAAGAATTCTCTTTTCCAAACCACAGACACAGATTAATTAAAACAGCTAGCTAACTAGAATCAACCTATGAAGTTGCATTGTAAGTTTTTATCTTCCATGCATTTTAGATGTATGAATTCATAATGATGTTACATTACATCCAGCTATAATACTTGAAATAGCAGCAGAATGTATACTATTATTGTATATATAAAGTAACATGAGAACATGTTAATTAAGATTTAAGAAGCGACATCAGAAAATAAAATTTCTATTGAAAGCATTCTATAAGAAAGTCCTTAAGTAGACCCATTTTTAGTCAAGCTGACCACAGTTTTAATACCTTGCCAAACACTATTTACTGTAAATATAGCAAATAAGATATCATTTTACTTACAAACTAACCTGACTGAGAAAAAACCAAAAACATATAGCACAGTATCATCAAAAATAAGCATGCTGAATACAAAACAGGACTTTAGTAGATAAGGCACTATATTAAGAAGCCTGCAAGAAGAACAAATAGAACAAAAGTCAAATATCAGTTAAACTATTAGAACACTGTAAGATCACAAGGCTGTGAAACTTTTGAAGTTGAATGACTAACAGATGTACAAACTACTCTCATATATGTAGCAATCCCCATAATTTTATGACTGCAGTTGGAAAAAAAATATTGGGATGCACATGTTACTCTTGTTTTGTGTGATCATTAATGGTTGGTAAAGATATCTGACCAAAAAAATAACATATACGTCATATTTTTTGGGAACAAGTATAAAAGGACTGTGTTCAAGTCTATCCGAAGTTAAGGCCATTTCTGTAAACAGCTGTAAATGTGGATGGTTAAAGCAAGCATGGAATTTCCAAACCTGGTCAAAGCACAACAGAGATCAACACAGAAAGTAGCCACTAAAAACATGTGAAAACAGCAACTTTGTAGCTCAAGTGGATCTCAGCAAACATAGTCATAGGCGGCTTCATATATCCTGTCCAAACATCAATCTAAGCCAAAAGTTAAGAACAACTAGAGGACAATGCCCAAAGTAATGGACACATTCTATGTGCTCCACACAATTTTTGCTCACATCACAGAGCAAAACCCAGCAGAACAGCTGACAAAACTGCTAGGTTTTGTTCAACTTGTTGTTCCTGAAACAAAAACATCCAGGAGAGAAAGTCTGAGCTCTACTGTTGTCACCTGGCTAGTATGAGCAGCCCCTGCCTGGTAATAGCTTCAGTCTTGTCACTGACAATCACCCTATTAATGCTGTCTTTTAAAATCTATCTAGGGAGACTGATACAAAATCCAAAAAGAGATTAGGAATACAGCTGTCATAACACTATGAGTGAATCACGCGAACAAACTCTTTATTTCAAGAAACTGGTTATTGCAACCGTGAAGTTGAGCTGAAGAACCTCTCAAATCAGCTCTCACAAATGAGCAGGAAAATGTTCCCTGCACACATACTCCTGACCCAAGGGACAAGTTGGCAAGCCAAATTGAATATTTTCCATGGACCACAGACCTCAGCTAAAACTTCCTGAAATTCTCACCTGCTTGGAAGTCTTGTAAGTTTAGCCACAGGTATCTACAAGCCAGAACAAATCACTAAGTAACCGAAATACTAACGCAGGAGGAATTCATTACACTGTTTAAACCAGGATTCCTACTTTACTGAACTACTACCAGGAGACTGGAATATCTTATTAACAAATAAGGACTACACTTTATTATTAAAAAATCATTACTTCTTTAGCAACAAAATTACAAAAAGCAATGTTTTCAAAAGCTCAATATGAAAAATCCCATTCATGATCAAAAGAACTGTTACAATCTTGAACTAAAACAAAGCAAAGCTCTGAATTGGTAATAATATTATAACTATTAGAAACTCTGATTACAATGGCATAAAGACTTATGACTGTCCAAATATTAGACAAATTAGATATCTTCAAAATTATGATTTTTATATTAGGTTTTGAATTTGTATGTGTCTGGTTGTTTAGTCCCTGCCGGGGTCCGAGACCACGCGGCCGCTGCCCCTCCTCCACAAAGGGAGTGAAATACAAATCCCCGGGGCTGAGATAAGGAGAGGTTTAATACAACAGTGCAACAGCAACACAACAAACAACAACAATAACAGTAATAACAATGAACAGAGCAAGATATGTACCGATACAGCAGTGAGAGCAGAGAGATCGCATAACACACTCGTTCACCGATTCTCCCGCACTCCCGCGCTTGGGCGCCAGGAGGTGACGTCAGCATGGTATTGAATAACCCGGCTAGAGCTTCCCCCCACTGCTGGGGAAAATTTACCCTATCCTGGCTAAACCTGGACAATGTGCTAGAGTTAGGTATCTACAAGAGACAATGCTCTAGTAGTAAGCTACATCTTAGCAAAGTGATTTTGAACTGCTGAACTACCATTATTTGAAAATTGATCAACTAAATAATATTTTTTCGAACTCATTGTACAAGCATTTGGTTAGATTCATATGATCAGTTCCATGATATTGCTGGTATACATCACTGATAGGAAGGAATCGAAGGACAGTGTAACGAATGATTGTATCAACATTGAAATCGCCTACTTTGACCACAAAAATAAGAGATCTGCCTTTCTAACTTCAAGTTAGCCAGACTCATTATTCCTTGATGACTGCAATGCCATGTGTCGATTTCCATTTCTGATACTGTCTGAACTATTTTCTGACATTACTGCGTTTTGTATCATCTCTTAACTGCTTTAGCTAATACAATTGATGCAATTATAATGATTGTCCAGTCTCTGTATTAGGTAAGAAATGCAGACTCAAAGAAAACTGAAAAACCTAGGAGAAATCTTTAGTTAAATTAGTTAACCATCGTGTGTTTTATAATGGGCCCACACAGTTCATAACCATTTATATAAACATTCACTGATTGCTAGTTAAAGCTAGTACGGCAATTATTCACAAGCTGATGGAAGTTCTTGCCCAAATTCAGTGATGTCTGGGGTTAGTTCAATCAAACAAAGGTTAAGATGAAGGTTTATTTCTTTAGTAATAAAGAATCCTCACCACCCACAACAGCATATATAGAAAATAAATTTTGCTCCCTTGGGCACGAATACCTCCGCTCAATGAACAATGGCTTTCACTCTGCTAATTGGAGAACGGAGAGGTAAAGGTCATGTGTAAAAACAATAGGGGATATAAAAATAATGCAAACTAAGGAAATTACAGCATTTTCCAATTGTCAGCATGACAGCTACCAGTGAGAAATAAGGACATCAGATACATGTGCCCTACTGTGCAGGCTGGGTAACAAGACAGTCTGCACTCCAGTATGCTGGCAGTATGTAAACATGTTTCCTTTCTAAGGACAATGGGGCTATGCCCCAACAAAAGTAATAATCTTCTCTAGAATTACGTTGACCTGGAATTTAAATAATCATTTCAATAGGAGGAAACAGGAAGAGGGAGGAAAGGATGAAAACAGAAAAAAAAGGCTTTGAATTAGGTCATTGAACTGCAACCATTTGAACCATTCTTCTATTCTGAGTAAATGAATTTTAATGTTCTTTTTACTTCTTGTTCATATTTAAGTACTACCTTGTTTAGCAGTTTGGTTGGGTGAAAAATAAGAGCAGGGATTCAAGCAGCATTGTTTTCCATGGATTAGAATAGACAAATGCAAATTATAGCAAAACATTCAGGAAAAAAAGTATATGCAGGCAAACTATTATTTAACTTTTTGAAAAATCCTTTGTCTACAGTTGTGTCCTTTTCTTAATTTAAATGACAGATGCAGATGTTCTTCTTAGCAGTTAGCACTCATATTAATTTATTTTTAAATGTTTGTACACAGGTTTCAGACCACATTAAGAGAAACAACATTTTCAAATGAAATTGTAGTAAGGAATTTTTAATCAAGTTTCCTTCTTCCTCCTGTTCTTTTCCCTTGCATCTATTTTAAATAGTTGCCTTGAAAACGCATATACCTCTGAAAAGCTCTAAATTGTGATTCTTTTTTTCCAGACTTGCAAAGGGTTGTCATGTTTCAGCTCTTTTCCCCCTACTTACTTGTCCAGTCTTCAGTATTCTAAGACATGCACTTAAAGGATAATAAAAGATGACCACATTATGTGTCAAATTAAATGTTGTTGATACTTGCTTTAAGTGTACATGCACTGACATTCTGTTATGGATCAGCTGCTGGACAATAATACTTGTACATTCCCCGCCTCACATTGTTCTGTATTTTGTTTGAGATGCTCTAATGTTTTTGACGACCCATACAAGGCCACACGTTCCAGCAAATTTTCCAAATTAATACTGAGACCAGTTTACAACGTTTTCTTCAGTAGCGCTCACTCTTACTGATTGTGTCCTAAATAATAAACCATGGCCTCAGGCAGTTTTTCTCAGAATGTTTATGATGAGAACTCATTCATCTAAATCTACTGGCCAATGGAATAAAATAAATCAAGAATTTCCCAAAATATAACAATATTTGTGTTCTCTAGATAATTGATGACTGCAGCTGCACTAATTAAAACCCATGTGAGTTTCATTAATCTTGGTCACCAGGTCCAATTGCTGTACACCACACCCCGATCACTGTATACTGCCCTTGTGTCACATTCAGGTGAGATTTGACTTTTAGTTAGAATCTCACAATATCATTATTATATTTTTTAAATCTGAACTATCATTTCATGCATACACTTATTTGCATCTAAGTGAATTAATTCACAACAGGTAAGCTCAATAATAAATTTAAAATATTACTTAAGACTAAATTATTTTCAGGAAGATGCTTGCCAATGCTCTGTCACCCCAAAGACAACAGTGAGGTATGAAGAAGGGTGACGACTACTTGTAAAAAAAAAATTCTCTGCTGAGAGGAAAAAAAAAAGAAATTAATTTTTCTTTAATGTCACTACAGTGGCATTTTGTTTGCATACCTATACTGGAAATCAAAACTACATCTTCACTAGAGTATTTCTAGGTAATAGCTGTATCATACATATATTTTTCTGTATCAGAGAACATTTTTATAGCTGTAGATATGCTTTGCTTGTTAAAGAAAAAGAAATGTGTCAAAAACTTGTGGTTCAGATAAATATCTACAGAAATAGCTATAACTAATGTTAATAACTAAGCTGCCTTGCAGATCATAAATACTAGGAAATATAAATAACTCCTAGAGACAACTGCACAATCTATATTTGAGGAAAGGCAACATTTGAGTAATCAATCACATGAAGCCAACACTGTCATAAGCTGAGTTTATGAAAATACTTGTAAACATTTATTAAATGTAAATCCCTCTTCAAAATGTGTGTTATCAGAGATTCCCATTTTTTCATGCAATTTGGAGTATGTAATATACAGCAGCTGATGAATATACAAAAGCCTTGTTGCAGGAGCTGCTTCCTGTTGGTCTCTCACAGTGCTGGCAGTGATACAATTTCTTTCGAACTAATGTCAGATAGAACATGTTCTAGAGAATAACTGATAAAATTTAAAATCTGGCTATATCATCCTTACCAAACAAAATAATTCTTGCTATTAACACTACTTCTTTTCAAGATTAAGGAGTATGTTTTACTTTCGTTTGCTGATTGAATCAATGGAATAAATAATAAGTCATGTAACTGGGAACAAGCTATGGACCATTATGTACTGGCTTACTTTTACACCATGATAAAGCTTTTGTCAAAATAACTTAAAAGCTGACATGCAAATTTAATAAATGCTGCACTGCAAAATGCTTCCACAGAAAAGCTTCCTGCTGCCCCTTTGGAAGGTTCTTGCTATGTTTGGGAAGGAATGTTGCAAATCTCTCCAGAAAAGTGCTGCTGTGTGCTCACACCTGTGCCCGTGGGCACATGTGATTTGCTCTTCTCTAGTTTAGAACTTTCTTTCAGACCTCCAGGGATCAGCCAGGCTCTGGCCAGCCACCAGGGCTCTGACCACAGCAATCATTTCTCCTACTGATAGCTCTTCAGCATACTCAGACCTAATGCCCATGGACCAGTTTTCTGTTTATCTGCTTGACAAATTAGCTCCCCAAAAATTTCTCCAGGAACTAAGCATAAGCTAGGTGAGGATGGGTTCCCAAAATGAGACAGTAATGCCATCATTATGGATGCCATACATAATGGCATTTGAAAGTCTGAGAAATAATGTGGAAATGATGCTACAAGAACAGCCAAATAAATTGATTCCTTCTGACTGCCACAAACTTACATCTCAGTGGGGACTGATGACCCAGACAGTCCACACTGTTTGCAGACCATACCCAACCTGCAAGGACAACTTTGAGGCTCATGGCCTCTTTTGAACATCATCTTTTCTCAAGAGGAAGCTCAGCAACCCGTACGCAAGGACTCAATGACATAATAACGCAGACGAATTATGTTGCTAGGGTCAGTTCTAGCCTGGTCTTCATCTTTCCTGGTATATCCATATATTCCTCCCAGGCCATAAAAAGTGAAGTGCAGACACCCTTATTACAAAGTAACTACAAATCACTCACTTTATGGGAAGGAGGTGCAGTACCCAAAAACAAGACAGAAGCTAAGTATAGGTTTTGAGAACTGTTCTAATGGCAACATCAAGCTTTCTCATACTTTTTCTGGTGAAACAGTTTAACCAAATAACTTCTTAATGGGAGCAGCATTCTTATTTACATGTGGATTTCACTATCCTTTTAACAAAATATACAATGACAGAATGAAAATACAAAATTAAAATTAAATATATTCTCAGCAAATGTATGGATTGTACAATGTCATAATAATAAAATTGATCATCCTTACCACACGATCTTTCCCCCATCCCCTTCTTAAGCATGGCCATCTTATTCTGTTGATGATGATAAAATCATATACGACATTTTGGAACACTGTAATAAGCATATGTTGTAATATGGCTCTAGTGCCAGCTCTGGTCAGAAAGTGTAAGTGAAAAAAATCCACATATTGCAACGGTTCAGAGGCCTGGTTGGGCAAGTTGTTCTTAAATAGTGGTAAACTTCCCAGTAGGGGCCAACTGAGTATGTTCTAAAGTTATTTTTTGAACGGCCTTAACGGATTTTCCATCTTTCATTTCTGGTCCTCGATGGGCTGCGTTAATATATTACAAGTCAAAGTCTGAAGTGCTTTTGAAAGGAAAAAAAAACAACAAACCAAAATCTTGATCAAAGAGGACATATGACTCACTGTGCAATAGGAACACTAATTTTCTAACTCCTATAACTCATAAATGGTTGAATTGATTTCAGTCAAACTGCTAGCAGAGACTAGCCCTGGAATACTTTAGTACACAAAGAAAAAGTTTTTTAAATGTTATGAATGAATGAAAAAAAGAAGGGCACAAGTAAAAGTATTTTGCAGGCTTTACTATAGCATTCTCCCTGCTGTCCCAACACTTTTGTTAAATTAACTATTATCAAAAACTAATACTGGACTCCTATATTCAGTAAATTTCCTTAACACTCCTCTATTCTATTGGAAATCCACATATTGCCAACTTTATTCAAGCACCCTATTTTCAAGTGCTTATAAGCTGTCAGTGTCTGTCAGTACCTGACAGGCTGTCTTTGTTCCAACTGTCCATATCTAAATAAATATTTCCCTTCCATTTATCAATCACACTGCAATAATAGCTGTCTCTTCTTCACTGAGCACAACTTCTGTTACCCAGAAATGAACAAAAGTAGGAAGGGAGGTTTCAACAGTGCTTTCTGAGTAAATTGTGTTTAGTGTGTGTCTGGACGTATCTAAAGCTGAGTTATAATTTGACTTTACTTTGTCAATGACACAGCACTGCAAATGTTAGCAACAAAACATTCTGACTTTATTCCATTTCAAGAGTCTCCCAAACACTGAGTATTTCTGATGTCTTTATTTCAGACTACTGTTCCATATGGCTATACACTCACATTTTCTTAAGAAAACTTCATTTTCCACCCTGCCCATATTTTTTCTTACCTCTGGGTCACTTCATATTGTTTCTTTACCCATTCATGACTGCAAAACCGACAAATTTAGTATCATCAGGTTAATTCTCTGTTCACTGGTTTAAATTTCCATTATACCCAGCACCTATAAATTTGTCTTATAAACAGCTTACATAATATTACTAAGTTAAGCTCACCTGTGAGCATCTTTTTTTCCCATTCTGAATATTGGTATCACATTAAGTATTGCCTCTTGCTGTCAATTCTCATTTACTTTCTTTTCCGTGACTTCAACAGGATAATTCTACTGGCTCAACAGCACATAATTTATTTTCCTGAACTACTTCCGATGAATGCTTTCAGACTTGTTTGCTAAGATACCAACCCTTTTCCTTCTCAAGCCCCAAGCAGCAGAATCATATTTTAAGGAAATTGCTGGAGAAACAATGGGCTGCAGTTTTGTGTCACCTGCATGGACATGCTTGAAATTGTACTTAGTAGGTACTCCATTTTCATTTCAATTGCTATGGGGCATACTGCAGTGACTGCAGCAAACTGTCAAGGATTTTCTTGTGTCAAGGTCAGTCACATGCATTGCACCATCCACTTCTGAAATTTATGTTTTGTTTCCACTGCTTCTACAGGTAGGCTGTTCCAAAACCTCACTCCTCTAAAAATTTAGAAATCTTTCTTCCATTTTCAGTTTCTTTTTTGGTCACTTTTTTCCACCTTAGCCATCTGCCAAGAGTAAAAAAACACGTTGTCTTCATTTTCATCCAGATTATTGTAACCTTTTCTCTTAGGAGAATATCTCTGTTCACACCTTCTGCTTCACCCTGAACTGTAGGCACTACTCTACATGGACGGACGTCTCACTCAGGCAGACTTCAACCGTATTAATACTTCCACATCCCTTTAAGTACTTTCATTGGTTCATCCTAAAACTGCCGCTACCCATTTTGTCATACATGGAGATCACATGAGGCTTTTAGCATGGTGATCAGATAAATTAATCATATCATTTTACACTTATTTCCAATGAATAAGCCTTCGACTTTATAGTGAAAATAGCATTAATCACTATTTGTGTGATCTTGCAATTCTTATCAGATCTTATCCCATTACTCTTACGCCTATTGTAAAAGCCATTCAGCTTTTACCATTTGATAATCTGTTCTGAATTTTCCAGTACCTCTATAGCTCATGTTACCAACAAACTCCAAAGGACTATTCCTGCAATTTACTGGAAACAATAACTAAAATTGGTACCAAGATCACTCTTTGTGGAATTTCACCTCTACCTTTTGGCTCACTACTTCTTTTTAAAGATAACCTTTTGTTGTTATCCCTTTAACTAATGCGTTATCACCTCAGAGTTCTTATACTAATCTCTTTAACTGAACCAATTCTCAAATGGCACTTTATTTGGCATTTATTTGAAATCCAACCATACAAATTTCCTTTGTCAAGAGAAAGAGGTATCAAACAAGCTTACTAAAGACGGGTATCCAGTTAGATGGGAAATATCTGCCTTTGGTAAGCCCACACTGTATATTTATCATATTGCTGTACTTCCATATCATTGAATCATTCTTTCTCTGATATTTGCACTGAATCTCTGTACACAGTTTAGACCACATTAATTGCTAATCCCTTCCCTCTCTCTTCTTAAATATTGGTACAGAAATTATTTGTTTCTAGTCCCTTGGGAGGGGGTGAGAATTCAGCCATGCTCTACACATGCCTCACTCCCTGAGTGTATGGGGAGCAGATGCAGTGGGGCTGGATGGGGAATCAATGCCAGTGCAAGGTAGCAGTTCTTCTACTCCGCACCCAGGCAACTACATCGCCACGGTGGAAACAGTACTACCAGTAAGGAAGACAACCAAGACGGCCAGCCCCTGGCAAAGTTCCTCAGCATTCAGTGGAGTGGTAGGAAATAACAGTTAAAGGCACTGGTATTCATTATGCACCAGCAAAGGAATGCCCTCATCACTTACTGGTTAGACAGGTAAATCCAGCACCAGAAAGAAAAAAAAAAAAAAAAGGCAAGAAAAGCTCTCACTCTTGAATCCCATTAGGGAAGAACTTTTGGTACCTTAGATGGGATCTGAGGATCTATTGAGCTCTACATCGTCAGATCATCTGTTTTTCTTACCTTTTTCCTCTCATCATTTTAACAGGTAGGAATGGAATTTAAATGGCAATTACTTCTAAAATTATGAGCTCCTTCAGACTGGAGTTCCTGATGCACGCAAACTGGGTATAAGTCAAGAAGAAATACCCCTTGTCCACAACACAGCTGCTTGAGTTGACTAGAAAATAATGTTTCTCCCCTAATTCCCAATTTCACTTAAAACTCTGGTTATAAATCACTGCCAGTGGTTGGACTGACTGAAATTCTAATGTTATACTAACTTCTATTGCATAAACGCTACAAAAAAAGGTACTTCAGAGTAAATCAGTAAATCCCTCAACTCATTCCATTGTCCCAACATACTGATATGTGCATATTACTGCAACAGGGAATATATTTCCATAAACAGTGAAATTAAGAGAAAGAGTTAGAAATGCAGCCTTTGTGATTAAATTATGCTTACTTCCATCAGTGTAGAATATATGCTGCCAAAACCAAGAAATTATGGTCAAAGAAAGAAGTCTTCAAATATCTTCACTCTTTATTATCACTTTTATCAGACTTTGTATAACTATTTTTTTTCTTGTAAACAACAGGACAGTACCTAAAGATCAAATCAGAACATTGATTTCGTAAACCAAACTCACCAGGAAATACCATAATAATGGATTACATTATTGTCTTCAGTCATTTACAGTTTCCCACTCTCCCACTCCTGGTCAAAGAAGCTGCACCTTAAATTTGACTGCAAACTCATATTTTATTTCTTGGCTGAGACCAAACACCCTCCCCACTCCCCAAATTCAAGCAAGTTATGTATCTCTGCAATGAAGACTAAATTAAAGTACTGAACTACTTACTCCAACTGCATTAACTTACGCTGACTGGAGTACTTACTCTGACTAGATTAACATTGTGGTATAATGACAGCAGATTCATAAAATATAAGATCTACGGATATCTAAAAGGATGTTATGTAACATGAATTTGATGACAGGCATACGGGAAGGGCACAAAGAGCTGAATTATCTTTACCCCAGGGTTCATACACCAGGTTAATTGTTTCTATACATTTGCTGTTACAATTCACTGTAACTGCCAACATGGTTAAAATATTAAGAGAATGTTTTAAAAATGAAAATAACTCATTCTGGAATTGCAGTTTCATACACATTAAGGGTTCACCGGTGGTTTCTAGAAGACAAGGAGTCTAGCTAGGGTTTTTTTTCAGAGTTCCTAAAATCCTTTCAAGAGCTCAGGAATGGGAGGTGGAGCACTTACAGAAAGGCAGTGAGCTCTGCAAACCGCAGGTGCCAAGCCAGGTGAAGGGGAGGAGGAATTGGGGCACTGCCCTGCCCGTACCTCAGCTCGTGACTCTGACCTCATTCTGAGTACTGCAAAACCTCCCTTGCTGCATTCATGCCAGAAGTATTACGCTGCCACTTCCACAAAGGTTATCCACAATGTGGGCCCAAGGAATTCATTCTCACCACTGAGAAAAATGCAACTCCCATTAAAAGTAATGGAAATTGCACATGTGTATCAGGACAATTTAAGGCCCTTAAGGAATTGTATCCTCCCTTTACACACACATGTAATTTTCATTAATACCAATTAAAAGAAAATCAGTTCAGTAAAATTATGTCCAGTTTCCACAGCACAGAATCCCATGCAAAACAACAGTAACCAGCAAGGAGTTTTCTTTTTTTTTATTTAAGCCAGATTTAAAAAATCATTTGAATTGACATTTTTAATAAAAAGTAATTGTTTTACTCAAAGCAACAGCAGCTAAAATGAAAATTTCAGGCTGCAATCCAATCAGTGTAAACTGTTCAGGAAGAAGGAAAAAAACCTTAAAAATTTAAAAAAATATTTCATTATATTTTCCTTTTGAGGCTCAGATCCTGCAGGCAGAATGAAGAGCACAGGATATGGACAGAGCAGAGGGATCCTTCTGTCATTTATATATCTAATATGCATTAGATTTTCTTTCAACTTTGTCCAACCTTAAGTAATATGTACATTAAAATGATTATGTTCCTTCCATATTATACTAAATCAAAAAAGAAAAATAAAACTGCAGTGGATATACCATATTGCGTTACTATTACTTAATTTCTAATGTATTACCAAAGGTATGAGTGTGATGTTTAAGAGTAGTTCCACAACATTTTTGTAAGCTGGGAGTAAACAGCTTTACGATCATAGAAACTATTCTAAGTATTGAATTAGTTTAACAGACTCTGAATTTGAAAACAGCACACACAAGCTCACTCTTTTGCTATCACCTTCAAGAATAAAGCACAAGATAGGAGAAGAATATGACCATATAAAAGTTGTTTTCAAGTAATTTCTGTGCTTTGTTGATTCCACTGCAAACTTATGGAAGGCTGGTCCCCCGTGCACTCAAGAAGAGCCTTTGCACCAACATTTGTTGTCTTCTCCAGCCCAAAACTGAGCAGCTGGTCCCAGGGTTACTGCTTTTACCCCAGCTATAACAAAGTAATCCTTTTGCGGGTGGCTATATACTGACTCTGAAACCACAGCGCCCTGGCAGCACAAAATGCAGCTGCACTATAGAAGAAAGTCAGGCCCAGTTTCCATCCAGGGGAATCTATGTAAGATGAAAAACTAGGAAAGGAGATCTGGGCCATGTGTCACACACAGATAAACATATAGGCACTGCAGGACAAATTCTGTGAGAAGTGTCCTGAAAATAAGTTCCTAAAATGATTAAAAATACTAAAGTACGTAAGGTCCAACAGGAGAAAAACCGTAGAAGTAACTTTTAAATGGAAAAAACTGCATGGCTGTTTTCCTGTTCCTCCTCATAATAAGCTTACATACTGTACTTGAAGGGTAAATGCAACTATTTAAATATTTATCAAGTAAATACATGTGCTGGGGGGGTTGTTTTATGTGTGATTTTGAGAACAAATAAGTTTTAAAAGGTAAATCTAATGCAATGCAATAAAACTGCAAAGTATGTTCTGACCTTCCCCTCTTCCCTGCAACACTTATACGCACATATATACACACTTTAATAATACATATCCCAGTGGAGTACAACTGACCCCAGTAAATCCTGCTGTTTCCCCAAGTGTGGAATTAAAAGCTTCATGACCAGAGTGAGAGAACACATTTGTTTCCATTCCTGTGATATCATTTTCCCCTCTCAGACTAGTGTCACCACTGAAGCCCATGTTACTTTACATAGCTGACTCAACTGTATATGTTAAAAAATTTACAGACACTGAAATCAAATCTTTCTTTAAAAAGAGGCTTGTATTTTTTTCCTCTGAAATAAGATAGTAAAACATTTTAGAAGGAAAACCAGACATTTTTAAGTGATAGTGCCAATACTGCACACATTCAGTAAAACCAAACAAACCAAACAAATGTTATTTTGTAGGTACAAAAAATATCCAAGCCATGGAGTCCATGAAAATTGTGACATTAAAGGCATTAACTTTGTAAACTACATTTTTGCTTAACAAATAACAGAAGCAGAATATATTTTATTTTATAATTCTGAAGATCATTTATCCACCTAATCTACTTGGTTTACAGAATAGAAAAGTAATTTAGAAAACTATAGCTTATCTGTAGAAATATATGAAAACCAAACAATATATATACCTTTCTGATTGTAGCATCAAAGATGATCTGAATTCAGCAAAATTCACACATATGCATGTTCTCTCTGCAAAAAAGCTGAAACTTCCCTACTCTATATATGAAAATCACAACTCTGCAAGGGAACTTTTGACCTCAAAAGTCAAAATTATGACAACTTGAGCAAATGATACTTGTAGTTCCTTGGGCTGCTGGTCTCCAGTTACCTATTTTTCTCCCACCTCAATAATGTGCTGCTACAGTGGGCCAATTGTTTTTCCCACCCTTCTCCCTGCACTTGTTTCCCCTTTCTCCTTTTGTTTCTCCTCCTCTGTCACTCTCCTAAATGCTTAACATTTCTTTCTCTCCTCATTTTAAGTATAGCCTTCCACCTTCCAAACATCTACCCAAAACCCATGATTTTCCAGAGCAAGCCAATATGTAAGCACCCATAGGACATATGTATTTTAGTAATTTTGTTCTGCTTATGCTTCTTATTCTTTTAGGGGACCAAATACGCCTCAGACTGCCCAGGTCACAAGATGGTGGTGATGTTATGATGCAATTCCAAAAAGATTATTTTTGGAATTGCATTGTAACATCTGTCTCCATTTCCACACAGTGGAAAGACTGAACAGAACCTTGGCCATTCCTGTAATATTTGGGTCTCTTTTCCTATCTGATATTCTAGTTCACAGGGGAAAGCAATATTGCACATATAAATCATTTACAGGGAAGCAGGGTGCCTCAGTGGACTGGGCACTATAAGGGCAGCCAGCACCTAGGCTTAGTCTCAGTTCCGTCACTCATGTGCTGTGCAGCCTTAGAAAAGTCAGTTATTTTATGAGTGGCATTCAGCCAGATTTGTAAGATTGTAACTCAGAAAGGATAGGTGGGCATTGTTTCTGTATCATGATAGCCTTCAGATTTGTAAGCTGTAGCTCATCTCCAGTATACAAAAACATCACAGTGAGTCCTCTGCTTTCAGTCTGTCTTGTCAAAACCAAAACAATTATAGTTGGTATGACATGCTCTTCACTTTACTAGGACTCAATGCATTGGGAATGCCACGTACTAAAAATTGCTTCATTCCTCTCACTATTTAATCAGTACTGATTTTCTTAAGGAGTTAATCAACACAACACAAGCAAGTAACTTGTACTGAAGTGATATTGATAAATTAAAGAAAAAAACAAACAAATAGAAAGAAATAACCTACACATGAATGACTGTAACCCATTTATGTCCCTCACCTTGAGAGTGCTGAAAATCAACACAATGTCTTTGTGTGAAAGGCTTTCAAATGAACCTCTGATTAAGTTGAAAAGTTTGTAATTTTACATGTAAGCAGAAAACTCCCTATTGACTTACCCAACTGAGGTTCAGATCTGTTGCCTTTTTGAGTAGGTTTGATATTGCACTTCTGAAACGTGCTCTAGTGATTGCAGTTTCAGGCAGTGGCTGAAAAAGCAGATGACTTGGACTATGACAGATCTAGTTTAAGAGCACTCCACATCTAGTTTAAGAGCAGGTGGCCTGAATAGATACATAGCCATAGCTGAGGGTCTCCTTTAATTAAAATCTTAGAAACCCGAAGGAAAAAGGCAAAAAAAGTACTATTAGAGATTATAAGGAAAGACTTCAGTAGGAAGTACTACCGTTTCTAAAATCTGAATCATGTTCTGGAAGCAAATCAGTTCCACCTTCTGTGTGGACAGAGACCCCATTTTTTCACTAATTCACACCTTCACTCAAGGTCAGCTGGTAGAATTTGGGAACTTTAGAAAATTTAACATAGAACAACACACTTCAAACTCCTCTACACCTTGATTCATTCAGGTTCAGGACAGAAGGGCTTGTGAAATGATATATGAAGTAAATTATCAAAATCCTTTCTGTCATCATACAGTATTGTATATCCAACTACTCGGTATTCATCAGTAAGTGCTATTCCCTGCCTCTACTTCCAAAGTTTGGAATAAGAAATAGATCTGATAAAACCGAGACCTATCCCTTCAACTCCCAAAAGTTCTTTTTTCTTCTTTTAATTTGGAACAATTAGGCAAACTCAGATGAACATCTCACATCTTGCACCTTGATGCAATTCTAATACATTTCTAGGCATCAAAAAGGGGAAGAGAACTGACTTGTGTCAGGACTGAATACGACACTGAAGGGCTTCAGCAAACTTATTTGTAGTTAAAATTGTGAAGTGTCCAAGTCAATTCCGCTTTATAACCTTTACCTCATCATCTTCCTGCAATATAAAAAAAAAAAAAAAAAAAAAAAAAAAAATTCTTGAGACCTCTGCAGGTATGATAAGATAGATGTCTGTCTTACCACCAAAGCTCATCCCTGACTTTGTCCATAAGCTCCCAAATTAACATTGCCATCCTCATGCTCAGAACTCAAATAACATCCTGCAGCGAAGCCTGTGCTGTGGGACAAGTGTGCAGCAGGGCAAGAACAACAGAAAACAAACTTAAGCCATATTTTTCTGTTCCACTTGAAGAACAGCTGAAGATCAACACATTCAAAGCCAAATCAGCAACAGCTAAAGAGATGAGAAAAAGCTGCAGCTCAATTCTCTTGTACACTTTCTAGCTGAGGGAAACTAAGCTTTGCCAGGAAACACCTATCCTGGCTTCTCTTTCCATGCTATTGATTTGCTTCATTTGTCGAAGGTGACAGCACTAAGATCTGCAAGCAGACATGGCCGAGACGACCCAAGCCTCCCAGCTGAAGAAGGCTTCTCTTTGACAGGCCTGAGCACCAATCTGCAGGCCATCTTCCAGTTGTGCAGAGACATACTTCTCTATCACAGAAGTTCTTCTTGGTCAAAGTGTTTTGGGATCTTGCATACTTTGCTTTACAGCATGGACTATTTCCAGAATCCACAAGAAGTCCTAATGATACCCCTCAGAAAACCAGAGGTGATGAGACTTCAGAAGGGAAACTTCCTTCACCTCAGGACCTCAGGCAGACCTGAGCTGATGCCATCCGAGACACTGGTTCTGAAGCTGGGCACAGGATCACACACAGGAGCGCTTCTGAAACTTCCAAAGGCTTGGCATCTGTGCCAGCAGGGTATGGAGCAGCTGTGGTGTTTGAATCACGTTGCACAGTACCCATCAGCACTTGCCTCATGGTCTATCACACATCATAATAGGGCTTGACTCAGCATAACAGTCTCAGCAACATCTGGCTATAGGAGGGGCAGGTAAGTCCTTTCCAGGCCTGCTAAAGATTTTTGTTTATCATGAAAGACTTCATATGCAAATTCACTAATCCAGAGTAACTTGATTTTCTATAGTTAAGTCATCTCTGAAATAGCTCACAGTGTTAGGACCAGTAGATACTGGCTGTAAGAGCCTAGAGGTTAAAAAAAAAAAACCAACCAACCAACCAACTCACCCACCACCCCTCCCCCAACTTCTAGCCAAATTAATTCAGTAGGGGACTAAGAAGCATCTCTGGTACTATATCATCAAGCTGTCACACCTCCAAGATCTGGAAAGAAAGGAGCAACCTACCGAGCTCTTCTTTTTCATAAAAGCCAAACCCAAGGGTATTTCAGGCCTGTGAAAACTGCTTCTTCTACTCCTTTATTTGAGCCATGGAGGAAGAAACCACAGCTGGCACAGAGCTGAGGACAGTCATTAGCTGAATACTCCTTGAAAAGAATGTTCCATTTTCAAGCTGGACTAAAAAAGTATGGCAGTAAGCAAAATTGAAGATGTGGTTCTCATATCCCCCAACGGGTTATAGGATTTTTGGTGGCATATGTCAGGACATCAAAGCTATTTTCCTCAGAGTGTAATCTACTTCCTAAATAAAATAAACATGTATAAAGCACTGGATGAAAGCAGAATGCCCCTAGATGAATGGCACCTAGCTAATGGGATATATTCAGCAAGAATTACATCAATACTACTAAAAGTTATAATCTATCTCAACAAAAATGCAAGAAAAGCAACACCAAAATACACACAAATCAAAGAAATGAGGATGAGAAAACACATTTTTGTTGCCACGGGAGAATCCATATCATCAACACCTAGCATTTAGGAATAGCTGTTTTTAATGTAAATAATAAAAAGCCATGTATATCTTCATTCCCATAAGAATAGCAAATATTACTGGGATTGACAACGAAATTACAAAATGGGATACTGAAATGATGGGCCAGATCCACTCCACAATTACATCTTTGTATGCTTGTCACACAAGTAAAAAAATTAACCTTTTAATCTTTAGCTTCATCCATCCTGATTCATGCTAGAAAACAGCCTAATACATATATTTAGTAAACACAAAAAATTCCTTATTTAGATGAAAAACAAAGACAACAGCTTCATATTTTTGAATAAAGAAGATGATGACCTCAAGCAATATCTTCCACTTACAGTACCTGAAATCAGAGACATTTGAAGCCTACTCTGTAAAAGATGCACACAAAGAAAAATTGAACCTCAAACACCTTTCGTGCATTTCACTTACAATTCCTCAACTCCCAGAGATCTAAAAAGATTTATCACACTAAATTCCCTGTAGATGATAGGCAGCCAAACATTTAAATGTGACATCCAGAAAGGTAATTTGTCCTTATAAGGACAGTCCACATCCCTAAGCGTTCAAGCTGTCATCTTATACTTTTAAACACTTAGGGTTTTCGGATGAGCAGTGATAATTTTTAACAAAGCAGAGAGGTCTCAATTTGCAAATTGAGTAACTCATCGAATAAGAAAGTTGGATTTGTAATAGAGTCTGACAGATGTCTGCACCACGACATGACAGTGACAAAGTGCCTCTGAAATTTTCTCTTCAAAGATGAAGTTTCAGCTTGCCTCCTTTCACCTTTAGGAATCCAAATAATATTTTTTGATTATACAGGTGAAAAGAAATTTGGTTTCAGATACTATCCATTTACATCCAGCAAATAAGTTATGATTATAATACCAGGCTCTGATCATGAGAAGCTCCAGCAATAATAATATTGCAGAACAATGTTTAAGAGTCCCTGGCGGTACAGGAAGACGGCAGAAAAAAGCCTATCCAAAACAGCTGTGGAGGAAGCTATTTTCTTGAGCACAAATTTAATTTCTGAATTTTAAAATAATATTTTACTGTCTTGTTACAAACCACATGTGCAGGTTTCCTTGAATTTTAACTTGTGTATGGCTTAACAGAAAATTTATGTTAATCGTATTCAAATGTATCATCATGAAATGAGAGTTCAGAAGTTATACAACAGGAATTTTTCTTAGCAAGCCTGTCCAAATAGGTTAATACTCTGCTAACAAGCACTGTGGCCAAAGAAAGTTGTCACTAGTATGATTTTATAGTGTTTTCACATGCAGAAATCATTCAAATACTTCAAACTTTCCAACATGCTACTGGAAAAGGGTATTTATGGCCTTATTTAATGAACACCAGTGATGGGGGGGTGGAGGTGGAAAGGTTAATCATCTCCCAGTGGTGGTAGAAACATGCTACTACAGCAACCACTAGGTTTAAGACACAGGTGCAAGTGAAGAACCACTTCACAGCAGCTGGTTGTCCAGGTGTCCTGCTGTCTCGAGCAGCACAGCATGAGAGGCAAACTCTAATCCTATAACTGTTGTGAGCCTACTTGCTTTTTGAGGTTTAGCAAGTTTCCAGAAGATAAGCATTTTGATAGGAGATAACAGGTGAGAGCTAGGGGTGAGAATGCCTCAGTCCATTAGTTGTTCTTCCTCAAGGTAGGCTGTGGTTGTGGTAAGAATGTGAACTTGAATCCTACTCCAAAAAGCCCGGTCCTAGCACAGCATCAATTCATTCATATGTGAAAAAGGGATTTCTTTAATCCTTCAAAATTAAAGGATCAGAAGAAATAATAGTGTCTCAAATTATTTCATATGAAAAGCATTCAAAAGGATTGGTCACATATACACTACTAACACCTCATAAAATGGCCATTTTTCAGTCAACTATGCATAATCTCTATGCAGTTCTGTGGTTTAAGCTGCAGTCTAACTAAAGACATAAATATTGCTGTCTCTCACACTGTCTGTAAGTGGCAAGGTACCTCCTTAACTACTGGAATAGGACTGAAGACCTCAGTCAATGACAGACATTCATTCTTCTTCCAGGACACAGAGCTGGAAAGAATTAATCTTCTTCAGAAGATTTCACTGTCTTCTCAGGGCATGGCTTTCTCGATTGTACATAGATTTATATAACTTAAGAGATCTGGAACCATCAGGCTTCAATGGAACAGTTTCTCACTCATACAACTTGGAGAAACACTGAAGAGTGTACTTCTTAAGATGAAAATATAACAGCAAATAGCATCAAGAAATGTCAATATGTCAATTTAATTAAAAAACCCCAAAAGAATACATAAGGTGGATTCATAGAAAAGGTTTAAAAATTTAGTGGCTAACACAAACACCTTTATTAAATTATACTTACTGAAAAAAAGGAACCAAAACCAAACAAAAAAACAGGTCCAGATCTTAAACTTTGTTTATCATGGTGGAGCTAAATCACTGAGAAACTGGCCAAAAGAGTTTAGAAGAATAATTGAAAAAGTGTATCAAGTATATACTAACTTCAAATTGGAGTTTATAAAAACAATTCCCTCGAAATAAGTTATTCCATATCTGCTTACTGAAGTGTGTGAACTCTAGGTCCTTCTCTGAAGCAGTTACTGGAAACTTCCAGGGACAGTACACAGGCTGAAACGAACCACTGTTCTGACATCTGCAGCAAGTCCTATAAACTACTTTTAAAAGATTTACTTCTTACAAGAGCGGCTGTCAGGACAGTCTCCCCTTAGGTTCTGCTACTGCAGACAGTAACTGATGAGGGAAAGTTAAATGACTAGTAACTGATATGACCAGTTGTTGATTTTAGTAAATGATGAGGCTAGATCATCTGTATCATTTCAGTGAAAGGAACTGTGTTCTTCTTAGCCCAGATTCTCACTAAATAACATTAAGAAATGAAATCACATGATTTCTACCCTCCTCCCGCCCCATCCACCTATTTCTTGTAATAGACTCATGCCTTTATAAAGCAGCTAAAATGCATTTAGAACCAACAATGCCTAAAAAATGTAAGACCAAACATAAGCAATGCCAAGAATTGAGGAATGTTTTCCAGAGTGTGTATATTTTATGACAAATTCATATAATGTGTAAATTCAAGGGATCAAAACCCGGTAAAACAGTGAGAGCGTATTGAAGTATAGAAGCATTTTAGTTTTCAACATCTCCAAAAAGGTCAGTAAAGCTACCTAAGAAAGTTACATGAAGAATAAGAAACTAAGCTAAGAAACTTACATGAAGATCATTAATGCTATATAAATTCATCCATCTTAAACTCTCTTGGCTGTAAATAACATATAACCTACAGACAGTAACCATTACTCTGTGCCTCTTGAGATGAAGAGTTACTTTGTCTTCCGCTGTGGGAATTTTCCCTGTCCCAGCTGCAGCAGAAGGCATTTGCTACCTGAAGAACTGTCAATCCCACACATCCATTTTATGTATCTGTTACTGCGGAACTGAATGCACTGATGAAGAAAACACGTGGAACTGTGTGTGCTGTAGAAGATCTAAACACGTCAGCATGTAACATTAAGACTGGTTCAATTCACAGACATGTAATTGCTTTGCCAATACACTAGTAGTTAAATAGTTCAAAAAATTTGTCTGGAGACATGCTGAGCATCTCAGTCAATTTTCAATCCACTTAGAAATCTCCTTTAAGGCACTGAAAATTAGCCAGACATAGAAGAAAAAAGTGGTTGCATAGTCATGAATAGCATATCCACGTAATCAGAAAACCAGGACCCCCCCAATCATTAATGTTTTTCCAGTATAGTTGGAAAAAAACCCCAAAACCACACCACCAAAAAATCTGTTAATGCCTTTCCAGGGAGATGATGTTTCCATGGCTTTTCTTGGAGACATGTCAATATCAGACAGATGAGTGGAAATTCACTAGCTCGCCTCCTTTCAACGCAACTCCCAGGAATGACAAGCCTCAACAGGCAAGGGCCAGCCTCACCACTAGAATCAGATGCTACACCTGTGCGATGCTTTTTAACCTGTATTAGGGGTAATTGCTATGTTCTGCTATTGGAAAAGTCTATATAAGCAACTGAACTCATGGTATTGGGAACCTGATCAATAGATTGGCAGTCTCCATAAGCTGTCATGACCCAGATTTTCCATCCGTCCACCAACAAGCCCTTCTTTTTGGCTATAGAAAATTATTCCCTAGCTCTGAACTGAATATTCGTGTCTAAATTTAATTTTATAATCAAAGAATAATATCTTTCTTCATCTTTTAGAAGAATTCAAACACGACCTCACAGAATTACACACAAAATGACTAGATGAAGAAAACAGTCCTGAGTCCTGCATGCAGATGAAAACAAGGTAGAAACACCAAGTTTTACATTAAATGGTAAACTGTAATTTTAATTTATAACCCATAAATAAATACACTTCAGACAGATGGCTTCTCATCTGAGGATACAGACTACACAGATCCCTCAGTCCAAGCACTAACCCCTTTTTAGCTAAAAAGCAAACAGATCTGCTGCACATGGATTGAAGATTTTGGGTTGGTTTGTTTTGTGGGGTTTTTTTTTCCTTTCTTGAAGTTCAAGGTGCCCTGTAATGCTTATCAGTGTCTTCTGCACTGGAATGTTTATCCCTGAAGGTCTACCAAGCTTTTCCCATACTTTTCAGGGCTAAAAAGAACAATTCTGGTATAAAAGACTTGAAAGCTGGCTAGGTTGTAAGGATACCCACCAATCCAGCTCACCACCCTAGTGGTGCTCACAGCAGGATGAAAGCCTAATTCCTCACATCATCTATCTGGCTTTTATAAGACACCATTTCCTCTTGAACGCTTCGACTGGACAAAGTCGGTCCCACAGTCTGTACCTTTTTCTACACAAACTTCTAGTCACAAGAAAGGATGGGATCTGCCACTCTTAGATCCTGAAAACAAATGGACAAGGCTCAGGTGCGTCAATGCAAACCAGATCCTCTAGCTGTAAGTCATCAAGTTAAATACCACTTGATCTAGATCTGTCCTTCAAGTAAGGAAATAAGCTGAGATGATTCACCTGGTATAAAATCCCAAAGTTCCTTCCTATGGGCCAACTCAATGCACATAGCAGCCTTTGCACTGCAAGATCAAATACCCCAAAGGAAAGAAAATTATGTCCTTAGGGTGTGCATGCAATGGCTGCCCACACAACCTTAATCCTGCTCCCTTGTGTGCCTGTCATGTTCAAATTACAGTCCTAATCATTTTCCATTGTCATGTTTATCTTTGTTGAAAAGGAAACGTTAAAACTTTTCTATCACTGAATATTCATATTTTGCATATTTTCAGATGTTTTCATTTATATATTTTCAGAGCACCTAATTTTATCTCTTGCTCATATTTCCAACCTCTTTCTGTCCTTCTGTATTATAACCTCCTCTGTATTTGTTGAACATCCTAATTTTAATTACATTCACAGATGGTCAGAATGTAGCATTCAATCTTTCTACTAAATCCCTAGTAAATACGTTACATTTACTTGTACTGCAGATCGTAGAAGCACCTAGTTACCACATTCCTTAAAATCAATGTTTTATCACTACCCTTCACGGTTCCTACAATTACTTTTTAATGGAATCAACAATTTTCACATGGAGTAACAGTAACCAAGTTTTGTGAGGTAACGTACTAAATTCTTTCTTAAAAGCTTACATCACATAAAACATTACACCGAAATCTTAAAAAAAGTTTTCTAGCATGACTGACTTTGTTTATTATTCATAAACTGAAATATATAGAGGTACATAACTTGAATAAATTCTTAAATTGATAGCAAAGTCATTCTGATAGGAAGTCACTGGGATAACTACCTTTCCTTTGGCAAATTTCAAATCCCTCTCTAAAACTCTGTGATATGTCCTCAATAAATTTGAAATTCCTAAACTTTACAAAATACTGTGGTTTTAGCATGTACAATTGTGAGGTGGAAGAAGCACCATGGAAGCTGCAGAACTGTCATCTTAGAAGATACTTTCACAAATAAGTTACACAAGCATCTATCAAGAATATCTTACAAAAATCACAGAATCACAGAATTGTCTAGGTTGGAAAAGACCTCGAAGATCATCCAGTCCAACCATTAACCTAACATTGACCATTCCCAAATACACCATATCCCTAAGTGTTATGTCAACGTGACTCTTAAACACCTCCAGGGATGGGGACTCCACCACCTCCCTGGGCAGCCCATTCCAACGCCTGACAACCCATTCTGTAAAGAAATACTTCCTAATATCCAGTCTAAACCTTCCCTGGTGCAACTTGAGGCCATTACTTCTGGTCCTATCGCTTGTTACTTTGTTAAAGCGACTCATCCCCAGCTCTCTGCAGCCTCCTTTCAGGTAGCTGTAGAGGGCAATGAGGTCTCCCCTCAGCCTCCTCTTCTCCAGACTAAACAACCCCAGTTCCCTCAGCCGCTCCTCGGACGACATGTGCTCCAGACCCTTCACCAGCTTCGTTGTCCTTCTCTGGACACGCTCGAGTAATTCAATGTCCTTTTTGTAGTGAGGGGCCCAAAACTGAACACAGGAATCGAGGTGCAGCCTCACCAGTGCCGAGTACAGGGGCAAGATCACTTCCCTGTCCCTGCTGGCCACGCTATTTCTGATACAAGCCAGGATACCATTGGCCTTCTTGGCCACCTGGGCACACTGCTGCCCAGATCTCAGAATCACAGTTCAAAATCTTACTTATTTACTGCTGGTAACCGACTTCAGGTTTCACTTCTCAGCCCAAATTCACACTTGAGTTGGTGAACTTCACGGAGATTATGATCCTGTGTGCACACACTATTATTTTGCTTTCATTGTAACCATGTATTTTGGAACAATACCTATGTTTGCATAACATTTAGGATTAGGAGAATGGACTAGATAATCTCTAGCATTTTTTTTCAGGCCTGTCTTTTAAAACAGTATGATAGCTGTTCATTTTACAAAACAGTTGAACGAATTATTCTGAAAGTTTCTGCAAAGTTCAGTTCATCACAAGTGCCATCTATAATCATTATCCTGAGGTAACAGGAATGGAATGTGTTTCTTGGCAATTTTTCTGCTTATTTATTATGCCCAAACTTCTGTTTACTCAGATGCCAGTCTGTAATACCCAAGTTAAACATAACGTGCCAAGACTCTCTTCATCTAAACTCATGTCTTATTCTGTTCTTATTTTGCTAACAAATCTCAGCTCCTGCTTAGATTATGTAACATATTCAGTTGTTCTGAAAAACACTCTGGATTTAAACCATTTTATGCTTTCTCTGACTTTAAAAAGTAAATGACTTTAGAAATATTTTATTCATAATTAGCAAAAACTTATCATCAAAGTCTACATTTAAAGCTTCTGATCAACTGAACAGACCATCAGAAGAGAAATAAGCAAAATATTAAATAATTTCCTGTTAAAAGATTTGCTACACTGAAAAATTTTAAAATCCTCTTGTGTCAGAAAAGTATATTTAGAAGGTGGCAGACTGAATAATACTTCGAATTGGCTTTTAAACTACATTCTAATTCTATCTTCAAAATGAAGTCTGGATAATTAAATAATCTGTAACAGACCTACAAAAGAACAGAACTGAAATGTCTGGGACAAGCAGTCATGGCAGACTGAAGACTAAGCACTGAGGTAGTACAGTTTCTAATCAGCCAATTTTTATAGTAAACTTTCCGTGCAAAAAGGTTTAAGATTTGATGAAACAACCAGTATGTGAAGCCTACCCTCCAAAGGAAATAAAACTTGCTGCCCAGATTAGATGCTTTGAAAGCAATGGCAAAAGCTAAAAGCAGCCAGTTTCATGTCAGTCAGAAAGACCACAGAAAAATGAATGTGTAGCTGGAGAGGTGTCAAGGTATAACCAGTATACATTTAAGATGGAAGGCAAGAATCAAAAACTTAAACTGCTGAAAGAGCAACTGCCACATGAGATTTTTATCTTTAATAAGTTTCCCCTACAAAACAGTGTGGAAGATCTATTACACCATGAATTATGATACTATCTCTGAATTAGTTTGCTGATGGATCAGACAACATGGGAGTAAACAGCACAGTGGGAATACAACCCCCTAAGCAGATACACGAGACCAGTAGTAAAACAAATCTTCAGGTCAACGTAAAAAATACCACACACACACATGCACGCACACACACGGAGCAAAGGGAATCTGGTTTTGATATGAATGGATTTTTCAGAACCTGCAAACTGTTGGAGGAAAATCATCTAGAAATTTGTTCAGTGAACTCCAATAGCTGTTTCATAGGGAAGATAAACGTAAGGAGGCTGAGCAATATAATAGACGGCACCATCTAAAAGAGATACATGTAAAGAGTATTAGGATGAAAAAACCCAACATCATTTAATGCAAGGACTAGTGCCTTTAATCCAACAAAGAGATCATATCCTAAGGGATGATATCAAGCATTCATCAGAAAGCAGACTCATAAATATTTTTGGAAGTTGCTGTCTATGTTAGAGAAAATGCATCAGAGATTTTCAGCAGTTGATGTGAATTGCATTTTTATTGGGTTTTTTCCCACCAGCAGTATACCAACAAAGACTATTTCTGAAACTGTTCACAACCTCCCTACATACAGTGGGTTATATATAGAATCCTACTTCTGGTTCTGTCAAAAGTCCACTCACAGACACAAGGACATTGCAATACATCACCGTACAAGTGTACGTTCAAACTTGTTTAGCAGCAAAGCACCAAAACTCAGTGTCCATTTTGTTTAATGTTTCAGTGTTAACACAAGAGAAGAAAACAACACTTCAACTGTATTAGCTGAGAAACTATATCAAACAGCATCATATACATGTAATGGTGATTTTGCCATTTGCCTACATTCGCACAATGACCTGCACTCTTCCAGTAATTTTATAGCAGAAGATAACTGTCATATTTTCCTAACTCTTTGTTTAAGTTAAGGGGTTTTTTAAGTAAAAACAAAACTTCAAAATAGAAGAGCAACATTATATTAGTTGAACAATAATTAGATCACATTAAAGTTCTACAATCTGGAATAATCTGGATCTACTCAATTAATATCAAGTGAAAGAATCCTCTCAAACCCTCCCTGTTATCTTCCTCATACCTGAGGAGGTATAATGATGGAGCGATCAGTAACACCTAGAAGACTGATGTTCTCTTGTGACACTTCCAAAAGCCACAACCACCATTCCCAACCCTGATCCTTCTATGCAAATGGATTAGTCCTTCATCACACATCTCCCTCCCTTTTTCTGGGTAACGTACATGCCTCATCAGAAGTGCAGTCCCTATTCCTACTCTTTCTAAAAGCACACTGATGAAAACAAGGCAACTACAGCAAGTGTTCACAGTAGGCAGTATCTAAGAGGTCATATCTTCACTGCATTAATCCAGGGACTGCTGCAGTACATCATTATTGCCATGTTGGCTCCAGACCTGTTTTTTAAAATAGTTGTAAGATACTGTGGATATATTTAATAAAAAATGTATGCATTATCTTTTCCTTTTACTAACTTCAAACTACAGAATTCAGTTTCTAGCTGAAGAATGTCTGTCTCTCAAAGAGGAACTAAATGACCTTTTACATCACCTTAAAAAAGTAGCATGTGTCATTTTGCTGTGTTTGATGTTTTCATCTTAAAAAACAAGAATAAGACACTGAGGTCAAGTACAAAAAAGCAAATAAAATAAATAGCAAAACTACCATTACATCCCAAAGTATGTGTCATTTACTGAAGATTTAGTCACAATGAGCCCATTCCTGTATGTCCAGGTACAACTAATTTTATTTTTTTTTTTTTTTTTTTTTTTTTTTTAAATGGACTGGTTCACCTGTGGGGCAACATCTTATGCAAGGCTAGTGTCCTTCCAAATCTTACACAACCAAGTGACATGACCATTTGGGATTAAGAAGTAACAAAATTTTTCAGCTGAAAGGAAAATTCCTTGCAGTATTTTTCAAGTAAACCCCCCAAATTAAAGCACCTTTTCAGCCACAACAATTGCATCACATTTGAATAGAAATACTCAAGCTGTCTACCACTAGGTCTTTAACGGGCTGTGCTTTCTCAGGAAAATAAGATACTGGTCTATAAAGACAGTAATAGTAAATACTGACCTAAAAAAGGTAGAACAGCTAAGAACTCTGCACTAACTGGCATATCAAGGTGCAGAAAGATATCATTATTGATGACATGTTAGTAACACACGCATGCCTGCAAACAAACAGAAAAACAAAGTATGTGAATTTTACATGTATTTTTTGATAAGTCAATTATCTCTGGAACTAATATGGTACCTGAAAAAATATGTGCAATAAAAGGCTGTCCACTAAAATTACCTCAGTTTTAAAAGTTAATTTATTATTTTGCAAGAAAAAAAAATTAAGAGGCAATGATTCGGGATTTCTAGCGATGCCGAAAATGTTTTGGTGATTCAGCATTGTAAGGTCCGTATATTTACAGAAGGGTTTTTTCCCCCTTTTTCAAGACATGATCCCATTAATATTACAGGAAAAAAGAAGTCATGGGAAAGTTAATGATTATGTATTTTGTGGTGGGTTGGGTTTTTTTTCTTTTAACTGTATGAGAAAAAATAATCACAAAAGCTACTCAAAAAAGTCCCTTGAATGTCCATTGTTTTTCCCAGTAAGTGCAGGAACAGAAAAATACTGTAATAGCTAGATGGACTAACCAGAGAACCTCTGTCTACAGAACAAAATCACTATAACAAATTGACAGCAACTGGGTTGGTGATGTAGAGAGCCTGGCCCCCTCTGCTGTCTATTTTGTGCTTCTTCTAAAATGTTCCTAGTAAACCTATAGACTTAAAGAATAATGTTTTTGTATTTGTGAATGCCTTCCTGTGACTTGGACATTGACGGATAACCCTGACAACTCTTATGGAGACTAATATAACAATATGTTAGACCCAGAAAAGACAAGGTTTAGAAAGGCAAAAGAGGATCCAAAGAGGTTAAAAATCTTCACCCACTGTATTATACCCTTTCAGACCCTTAAATATAAAAGTTTTCTGGATGTGTAATTGGGAATCAAAAGTTTGTACAAAAAGTGACAAATTCGCTTCAGTGACTAAACACTGAACCAGAGACAAGATGTAGATATAAACACAGGTATGTCATAAAGCAGAGACATTTAACATCTGACTTAAAAGTAAAAAATAAAAGCTTCATTTTAAATTTATTTCCTATAAAAATGAACTTTTGCAATACGTAAGTTATATTTTGATGGAAAATGTAAATGT
Source organism: Strix uralensis (assembly GCF_047716275.1). Classification (NCBI taxonomy): domain Eukaryota; kingdom Metazoa; phylum Chordata; class Aves; order Strigiformes; family Strigidae; genus Strix; species Strix uralensis. Next base: position 110,582,982 of record NC_133972.1, read on the forward strand.
AGCGTATCTTTAATATGCCTTAAATAATACTGATTTGTTACCATACTGGAATTCATCCTCAAAGGATTCTACTGTAAAATGTAGTATCTTCATTACAGTTCAAGGCTCATTATGCTCCCTTAGAGCTTCTTTCATAGACGCCAGAATATTACAGGAACAGAAAAAAAAAATGTGCAATTTGTATGGCTTTGTCCCTTGTGAACAATGCCCCATGTTCTTCTTTTAAATCCCACGCTCCTGGGACATACATCATTCTCCTCTGACACACATCAATACCAACTTTAGTCTCTTGCTCATCCATTGGCTTCTCCTTTCTGTGTTTGCCTAGAGCAGCCTGCTCACGCACATTAACAAAGCAAAAAAGATGTATACCACAGAGGTTACAGCATTTGTTAAAACTGCCTGTGTAAAATTAGTCACAGAGAACAATACTAATTAAAAACAGAGCAAAACAGAATGAAATTAAAAAAAAAAATGCATCAGATATCTGATTTACACTTCTCAACAACTAAAGAACTAAGTCAAGCCCAAATGGAAAATAAAACCTTTGATAGCCAGTCGATATTGCATATAAGTCCTTAGTCTGAACTCTATGAAGGTTAAACCTTCACAAAAAGCTTTCACTCAAAGCAGAAGTGAACCAGGACCATACATTGAAATTATGTGGAACACAGACTGAAAGAACTGCAGTCAGAGCAGAGTTGAACCTAACCCAGAAATAAAACTGGGTCTACCAGACTGACTCCCTATAGAGCTCTGGTTTTGGCTTATTTGGAGAAATAAAGGAAAAAAGCCTCTGCAACCTTTGCAACGAATTCCCTTCCCTGGCAATTGTTCAGTGACCTCTCTCCAGATCTTAACACTGCTGTTACATCCATAAGAGCTTCTGTCTCTGGCTTGATCAGAAGTCCTATTTGGAGAAAGATGTATGATCTTCACTTTCTCTCCCCCAGCATTCCTGTCCTTCAGATTAGCATGTCAAAAGCCCACCAAATTTCTTTCGAGTTTCTGTTGCAAAGTCCCATTCACTCAGCCCTGATGCATACCAAGATATGTAGCACGTAATAATAAGTTTCTTTATTAAGGCAGCTCACCAATTATAAATAATTTGCTTTTAATCTTGGATGATGTCACACTGATGTTCAAACTGATGTTTCTATCATGTCACACTGATGTTTCTATCTTTTGAGTCCCCTAATTTCAGCAACTTTGAACGCAAATCTCTTCCTTTAAGGGAGATACACTTAAAATGTGACTCCAAAAAGGCTGAAAAGTTTTGAGATTTAGATAGATACAAATAGTTTCCTAACTTTTCCTATCACTAGTGTCCCTCAGCAAGCGTAGTATTCACCATCTCATCTTGCATTTCCATCCTAGCTGAGGCTTGCGCTCATCCTCAGTACTCAGGTTCTGCAGCTAACACAACTCCTCTGTTTTCCCATTCCTTGCCATGACATCAACTGTGACAGCCTTAGCAGTTTTATCACATCATCCCACTAAAAGAAAAAAAGTCATTATAGTTGTACTTACAATGCTTCACAAGCCCTCATCAGCACCTCTGAAGTAAGTTTTACTACGCTCATTTCATAGGCGGAAAGAAAATCAAACACAAAAAGGTTATGTTGCTGCCCAACCCACTCAGATGACTACCACTGGAGACAAAAACACAACTGCAGTAGAATCCAAACTCTTTTTCTATGTGGACACCCAGAACAGCTTGTCTGCCACGAGGGAAACCTGAAAAACAGTGAAATCTGGCTGGAGAAAAGAATACTTTAGAAAACAGAGAGACTTAGAAAGCACTCTGGCTTTACATCAGTTTGCAATATGTTGGCCAACACTACATGTACTTCTAAAAGCATTTTATTCTCCACACAAAGGGATTTCTCCCTCTTATTCACCCCTTGTCCACACAGGCAGAAAGGTGTGCTTTTATCTGATATAACTAGCATGAGTGAGACATTTTCTGCAATCATATTGTAAACAGCAATGAAGAAAATGCAGTTTTCACTTCCTTGCATTCAAGTGATGACAACCCATGGGAAAAGAGAACCTAGCTTCATCTTCATGAAAACTACCAAAGCCTTACCTTCACACGGTTATTACGGATCGCTAACTTGCATTAGATACATTGCTATGAATACATTTTTTCAGTAAAGATACAGTACAGTAAGCATATAGATTAGATTTCGACACGTTTGTCTCTCCCCAAGTCAGTCTGTCAGAGGTGCAGGCTTCTACTGAACAGTCAAAGCATCATGATATACCAGGAGTTAGTCTATAGATCTGTCCTGCTTTCCTAGTTGATGTGTATGTTCTCTTAGTCAACAAGTGGTTATTATACTTTTTTTACCCAACAGTGCACTTACCTACCTTTACACAGTAAATGAAAACTTGCACCCTTTGGCATTAAAGGTAAAACTCCTATTTGTTTCAATTGGAACAGAATTCACACCAACATAATCATGTGTAGAAGAACAATTGTAAACCAAAGAATATTCTTCACCTACAAAGTCTTCATAAACAAATGTGTATATATACGGATAATCTGGTAATTCAAAGCAACACATACACAAAAATGGTGACCATCAATAGTCAGGAATGTTTATGGCCAAATTTTAAATTTCAGCCATTTTAGTCTCTGGTCTAAAAAAACCCAAGGAAGTGAAGTAAAAAAACCAAATAAAACAGAGAAAATATCTTTTTGTACTTTACTTCAAACTGAAAAAAATGGCTGAATAAACCTTCTCAAATTAAAAAAATAAAGATAAAAATTACTTGTGAACACACATGAAGCATGTGAAAGCTGTCCCCAAAAGGTTTCAGCTTTCGTAAATTTCTGATTACCAAATTCAGATGGTTGTAACTGATACTGTTTCATAATGATCAGGTTATAATATATAAACAAACATATATATAAATGACTACCACATTACTTAGATCCTACAAATTATTTTTCCTTTAAACAATTTCAAGGACTTTATCAAGTATGCTTTCATCAAGGTCTGGTATTTTGTATTTGCATAATATCAGTTATAAAGAAGGACTGTTTGAATTGCTCTCTTACGTTACCTGTTTTATGGTAGCTTTTTCTGTAAACATACTATTGACCCTAGATTACATCACTCAGGTAGAAGACTGAGCAGCATTTTCTGTATTATGATTACGTACACCAGATCCTTTATATTTTTTTACCATGTGCTGGGAATTAGCATTAAAAATAACATACAGTTTGTACTACAGAATTTTTAGTCCTGCGTAGATTTAACCATGTGTTTTATTTTATTCTTACTACAAATTCTCAGAAGTCACTATGACATATGTTTTGAATGTGGATTAACACAAGTAGACACTTTGCATATTTCAGAAGACATAGTAAACTCATTCTTGAAAAACAGTAGCATATAGACAAATTTTAAAATATATCGTCTAATTAGAGTTTTGATAACAAGCAAAATTATGCTTCACTTATGATCCAGATCCAAATATTACATTCTACTGATTTAACTGGACAGCAAATCAGGCCCAAAATGTTATTTACAGTCTTAATTTCAATCTGTATTTGCAATGGCGGGGGGGTGGGCGGCGGGGGGAGAAACCCCACTATTATAAAACTAAAATTTAAGAAGATATTTTTATTTTCAAATTGTACACTTTGCCTTCAGATCTGTTTTTCATGCCTGACCACTATTATTCTTTGAAATAATAATTTGATATCTAATTCAATAGGTATATGACAACTGGACAGCATGCTTCTTTCCCTAACATGACCATAACACAGCTTACATGAAGAAGCTTTACATTAGATTTAAGAATATATATGAAAGTAACCATTTCATTCATCTGACATTAAGCAAAACCTTTCCATTAGTTACTACTTTTACTTCACATACACTACTAAAAGTTGTATATGGTATTTCCTTGTCCCAGTTTTATTTCAACTTTTACTCAATCCCTGAAAAACAGAAAGAAAAGTTTTTAATTTATTACTTCTTGAATTTTGCTCTGATAACTTTATCTCCTATATTGCTCATCACAGCAGAGGAAGGTTCAGAGTAAAAACAAAGGATTACTGTAGCATCAGAAAAATCTGGTAAAGGCTACATTTAACAGTATGCTTATATTGCAGTCTGCTGCTCAACAATTTGCATATAAGTTGTTGCTAGGCATTTACCTCTGCTGATGTTTTTCCTATAAATGGGAAAAATAGGAATTGGACTGTAATTGACCAGCCAAAAGTAGATTTTAGGAAAGAAAAAGTATAAAAATGTTATAAATATATGACAAATCTGATTATTTAACTTAGTATAGAATAATACAATTTAATCAAAATTGAGAAATATAAATCTAAGTAGAGTCCTTCTGCACTGATGGAGAATTAAGTAGGAGCCATATTCATAATTAAGCTTTGGTTTTGAGGTAACAGTTAAATAGACTTATGTGAGAGCTCTATCAAAGTGGGTATCCATGTCTCAAATACAAAAATCTGTTTCATCATTTATAGTTTTTATCACATCATATAGCATAACTTTCATATGAGAACAAAGGTCATTTTAAAGCAAACTGTTGTTCTAAGGTAAGTTTTAATTTGAGGACCAAATGTAAATTGCTATGGTGAATGCACATTAGGTCACTAAAACAACGGTAGCTAAACTCAGATGTGACCTAGCAACCCAGGTGTTCAGGAAAAGTGCTGTTAACAGTAAGGATTGATGATCTAATCAAACTGTCACACTCAGATCCTCAGCAGGGTGGTTGGAGGGGAGGTGGAGGAGGATAATATTCAGAAAGCAAGCACATGCTTAGTGTTACTTTAAATTGATGCTGACATTTTCAATTGTAAAAAGAAATTTTTTCCTAAGTAATATAGGAAACAACTCTCCTAACCTTCCGGAGGATATCAGATAATCAGAGAGCTTGTTTTGCAAAAGCCAACTTCTCAGATGTGTGACTTTATGAAATACAAACTATCAGACATTCCAGACATTCAAGATGATAGCAAATATTTTAATGATTTTCTTCCACTTTGATAGGTATAAATGGGTATTTAGCTAACTCTGTGCATATGCACTTGCCATGCATACACCATAAAGCAAAATAATTAAGAAACCGATCTATTTGTGCTAGTACCTCTACGCATTCTGCCCTCATGCTGTCTCTCGACTGTACCACTAAGGACTCAGGAAACTGCCAAGCAAAAATGTCAACAAATAAGTAAACAAGACGAAATTTCAGTGGTCTAAGAAACTGGCTCCGCATCACACTTTAGTATTAACATCTGCCCATTTTCAAGGTGTTTAAAATTCAAGGAATGCAGGATTCCCTTATTGTAGAAGTAAAATATTACTCCCTTACGTGAGTTTGCCTATGAGTGATGAAGTCAAATGTAGTTATAAATGGGTGACAGTCACTTTACAGTCTGAAGAGCTATTTTCCTTTTTCAATTAACAGCTGGATAGAAATGAGCTTAATGTGTCAGAAACTGGACGACTATATTTCCTTAATCACAAACAGTAGCCATTTTCTGCATGAGGTTTTTAGGTGGCCATTTACAGCAGTATGTCATCTTCACAACCCTCTTAGACAATGATGGTTTGTTGATGGTGAACTTGTATAGAAATTTGCAGAAAGCCAAGAGGAGGATTAGGTTTTTGGTGTCTCTATCTTGACCTTGGTTGGGGTAATCTGAGTGTAAAGCACTACACACAGTGATGGCAATCAACAAAAATAAGGCCATGGATCCAAAATTCTAGAAATGATCTCTTATTAGTCTGCAATGAGCCGTATATTAAATAGATGGTACAAAACCAAGAATTAATTTTATGAAGTGTACTGCCAGTGAACCACAGGTGTACAAACACAAGCAGTTCAAATATGATAAGTGGGAGTAAGGTTTTCTTATGTAAAATCATGCATCTGCTCTGTGTTTACGCTTTTATTTGTCTTGCAGCTCTAGAGATAGTGAAGCTAAACATCATTCTATATGAAGCAATCTACACAACTACATAACCATAATGAAGATAGCAAGGAGTCTTTTTAAAATCACAAGTTTCAGACATATCATATGTAGAAAAATTAAA
>NC_133972.1:110594061-110691561 GCF_047716275.1 Strix uralensis
TTATGTTTCCATTTCCGTTACAATGTACTCAATAAATATGTGTTGTATTTTATAGACTGATCAAAGCTAAAAGTCATGATACCAGCCGGGACTTGGAACATTTTACATCCATAAATGCCACGAAGTACAACACTGTACAAATTCAAAGTAGCTGTGTAACTGACTGGACGGGATTCTTGCTTCCAATCCTGCGCAGGTAAAAAGCAATTTAGAGATATATTGTCATTCTAATCCTTACCCTCTCGGCCTGCATGGTTGACTTACACCATAGAAGAAGCAAGCTGGGACATATGACTGGAACAACTTACTTTCAGCTGACTGCAACAGAGGAGGGATCAGTTTGTGGCTGACTACTTTTTGGCTGACGGCATGCAACTACGAACTGTGTTTTCCTTGGAAACAGACTGTTGTGAAAAAAACCTGCAGCTTTCAGTAACTATCCATACTGTCTTCTACAGATCCACAGACAACGTTAGTGTACACTTGCTAATGAAACTAATAACGTAGGCTCTAGACAGTACTTGGTTGTTTATGAATACAATGAGATCATCATTTATATCTTGTTACAGCGCTTAAAATTAGCCAGAGGTGCTCACTGTGGGCAGCATGCATCCCATTAGGCGCTCACTCCATCTTCTACCCATAGCAGCTAAGCCTTCCCAACAGGAAGACTGTTGCTAACTACAGAAATTTCCAAAATATCTCACATCATACCTGACAACTAAAATAAACTTACTTCGATTGCCCCTCCTTCTGAACTAAACTATAAGATTGCCACGATTTGATAGGAAGAACAAATAATGAGTAGTAGTAAAATAACTTCGCTCTTTTGCAGTCCTTCAGTTCTTATTTTTCTTTCTGATAAGATGTTGAATTTATCACTTGTCTTTGTGAAAACAGTCTTCAAAAGTATAAACGGCTGTCTACTCTTTTCTTCATAGTAAAGCAAATCCATATGATGCGTGTACAAACAACAAGCCAAGAGGAAAGCTAGCTGTGAATTTTCAGATCATCTACTTCTAGTACCTAAGGAAGCTCAGGTAACCCTAATGGCTTCCTCGTGTTCCTTGGGTCAGGCACAGACAGAGAAGGGCATTCAGGCAGCAAGTGACTGCAGAGCCTGTACCTATGCTCACACTCTGAAACAGTATAGCACCAGCCAAGAGCTGAACTCCACAGGAAAATGCAGCTTTCAAAGGCCAAGTAAGCCTCCAAAATACTGAAAGTTTAACATAGATCTTGAGTAAAACTTTAGTTCCTAACCAATGCTAAAACATCGAGTCCTTTCCACTCCCTTCCTCTCATCACAAGCTTCCAACCGGTAAATACTTCAAGGAAAAGCTACATTTCCTTCCTTAGGGCTTTTCCAAAGAATGATTCTGTAACTCTCCAAGATTCTTTTTAAGCCAAATGCAGGAAGCAATCAATTAACTAAGTTTTTCATTCCCATCCAGTTAAACTAGTAATGTTAGGTTTCAGTTGAAAAGCTCAAAATTATTTGCAAGAAGCAGTAAAAAGGTGATGACAAGGCTTGATGGCCAGACCCAGCACATTACCCTCCAGTGGTTGCAGGTAGCCTGTCTGTGTATCCGTATGTACTACCAGCACCTCGAACTGGAAATCTTTCTGTGAGGCAGTCACTTACAGAACTCATTCTTTCAGAACATCAGTAAGTTATTACTAGATGATTGCATACATATATGTATGTATGACACATCACTTTCCGATTTTTGCCACTTGTTTTCCTAAAATCTGCTGTAACATTAACTGGATCTTTTACTTTGCAGGTTAAAGGTAGTATTATACGAAACATGCATATGAAATAGGTGCTATCAGCAATTTCTCTACTGAAAGAAAAATGTTTCAAAAGAAGGATTAACAGTTCAATTAAATAGAACAGGGTTGGACTGAAGGACTTAATTCACTTCTAGTTTTACATTCAAAATAGAAATATCAGGACAATGCAATTTATTACAAAACCATTTTCTAAAGAGTATACAGAACATCAAACCCACATTCAGGAAAAACCTGGGTCCTTTTTTTTCAGACCTCAACGAGGCCTTCCAATGACATATCATGCAGTCTTGTCTATTTTATGATATTTATACCACACATTAGTAGCAGCTGATATTCCAAAATTCACAGGGGCTTATACAAGCATACTGAATGACAGGCACCTAGGGAATTCTTCTTTTTATTTCAAAGCAGTTGTGTGAAAAATAGACAAATTCTAGAAGTATACTATCTTCCAACATTATTTGAAAAAGCATCTCAAATACATTCAGGCTGCTATTACATAGCGATAGGTATTTAGTTACAGCTGTTGCTATCAAGTTAAAATTGTTACACAGCTTTTCCAATCAATATCATTTGCAAATTATATGATCTTCATATGATGTTACTAGCTTACAGTGCTACACTGATCCCATTTTTGAAGCACACGAAAAAAAAATGCTAGAACAACCTTACAAAAGCCAAACATATTATTAATGACCTTTACAGAAAATATTTTCTAACACAGATTCCAGCTCAGCAAATGTTTGTGCTCCAAGTAACTTTATATATATGAATGATCCTATTTGACTCAATGGGATTACTCATAAGCAAAAAGATATTTCAGAGGCAACTTATTGTTTAAAATTCATAAAATGAGGTAATTAAACAACTGTCAGTAAAAGCCTTTCTGTGGTAAACTTATATTAAAAAAATAGTTTAAACAGATGTATCAGATAGAATTCTACTTAACAAAGTCTTATATACTATAAAATGCATGTTGTACAGTACTAATGGTGTCCTGGAAAAAAAAAATCTCTAAAGAATAGTTAAATATATTTTTCATATGAAAAACTTCTAAATCCAGAGTTGTACTTATTAATGGCAAAATTCAGTCTCACTGATGAATCATTTAGTGATTTTATTTTTATTTTCTTGCTCGTATTTTTATGTGTGTATATATGTATATATTTTACACTTAGTAATGAAACATCTCTGTTCATTCTGTGTTTTGCCACAATTCACACCTGAATAACATCACGATGTAACAGAAATTAGAACTTGGCACCATTAACACTACTGATGCATTCACCTTGTCCTCAACCACATTGTCTCCTAGACACAATAAAGGTGTAGCCAAAGATTTATCCTGCCAATAAGATATAGTTATAGGTCCCATGAAGATTACTGACACTGAAGTACCAAATATGTACTGGCCTTGGACTTAGCAGATAACATGCCAGTTTTGAGACACATTCAAGTTGACAATAAATCAGTATCACAGTTCTAATAACAGGAAAAAATACCTTAGAGGAATTTTTCTGTTAAAACATTCCACTTTTGATTTAGCTATTAAATGGTAATGATCATAATGGACTAGGCAGGAGTGTTTTTTGTGACTGAAATGTGCAGACATTTTACTACAGGGCTATTTTTTTAAACTTCTGTGATTTTCAACTCCACAGTATTCTCCCCTTAAACCAATTTTTTCTTCCAAAAAAAAAGAAAATAATCAAAATGAAAGATGTTTTAGTAGTAATCTGATTATGAATTATACTTGTTTTCTGTAACTGCACATGCAAACACTTCCACAGCCTCCCTTTTGTGCATACAAAAAAGCAATAGTTATGGGTTATGGAAAGCTAGAGAAAGCAAGGCACTTACTAAATTGTAAATGTATTTTTCCTCTCCCTCTCAGAACTCTCTCAATGTTTGTCACCAGAAATTCTTTTCTGAGAAGTTTGTTAAAAAGGGTACCAGTTTCTCAGGATGTATGGGTTATGACTATTTTTTCAAGCACGCTTTTGAACTTATTTCAATTTTCTGTTTTTGATGATAGTCATGCTGACAACTTTTTTTGGTCCATCAAATTCTGAAGTACAATTACATGAATTTACTTTTAATAAATTACCATCTTTGCATATATCAGTCAAACCATGAAGACTAAACACTTGCAAATAAAATGCATTATTAATTTAATTGTCACAGCCTATTTAGCTAGCTTCTATTAGTATTTGCTATAATATGCAATGTATCAGAGGGCAGAATCAAATTCAAAACATAAAGAATAAACTGATTATATTGTCCTAGAGAAATTAAAAAATAGCAAGCTTGCAAAATTATAATCAAGGCATTAATGTTTTAAATAGGTAAGAAAAACTATGTAACTTAATTTATAATATGTTTATACCCAAAGTGATGGTTAAACATGCTGAAGAAGGATTTCTTTGGTTCCTAAAGCCATTAAAAGGCATCAAACTCTCTCATAATAGGAAGGGAAAGGTGGAAAGGAAAGCAACAGTGTTTTGACACTTACAGCACTAGATCATGTGGCTTCAACATCCACCATCACCAGTGAGGGACTGCTACTAGAGAATTATATTTTTGTTGTAGCTCTGCCACTACTATTTGATGCTGCTCTACGTTAAGTTGAAGTGCCAGCTAAAAAGGTATTGTAGATAAGAAATATTCAAAAGATGGGTGAAGAAAATGCAAAGGAAGAGAGTATGAAGTCACTCAAATATCACTTGTTTATGATAGCCTGGGGGTACAGCTGCAACAGCCTGCGTTAGTAGACGGGACTGGGAGGTTGCGGGCCTTAGCTGGGTTCTCTGCTCCTCGGGCAGCCGAGGCTACAAGGGCTGTGAACCTGCCACCGCATGGAGGGGCAGCAGGGGAGGGACCCCCCTTTCTCCTCCTCCTCTTCATGCCACGCTGGCAGGCCAGCCAGAAAGCCTTTGAGGAATATGGGAAGAAACGGGGAAAATGGAAACAGCCAGAAGGCTTTCAGAAGAAACACGCAAACAAAAGCCAGCAACAACCGATTTAGATTATAGCATCCTGCTTGTTTAGGAATTCATTTCAAGATGAGGATCGCTAAAAATATGCCTCTCAGGCTAAGATACTATATTTAGAAATCTATTGTATGTATCCTTTATTGCGCACATATTCAGTAGGGTAACGCAAGTTATCTCTCTGTTGTATTTATGACAATTATACAGTAAGTACCCCCTTGTAAAAGAACACATTGGTATTGAATGCTTCCAGTTACAAAATAAGCCACCAGAGCAAAACATTTTTTGTAATTGTTGTGTTATGACAAAAGATAACCAGCAAAAATTTTAATATGATATCTGCTTTGGTGAAACTAATTGTTGTTTCGATACGTCATTCTATATTTTAGATGAAATAGAGTACCTTAAAACTCTTTTAAATAACCATATGTTAGGGAAATTCTGGTTAAGCACTTTGTAGAGGAAATCTCATTAAAAATATAAGCACCACTTAAATAGGTGTTTAATCAAACATAAAGTGTATATGGTGTGTTAATTTAAAACTCTACTCTTAGGTGACTTGGTGATTTAAGTGTGACCAACTTGTAAGAAAAGGGTCTGGTTGACTACCATTTCCAGCATCTTTAACAAGAAATGAACATGACCTAGAAAGAGTTTTGCAGTGTTCTTCTACAACTCCTAGATATCATTTATTTTTCCCTTCTTTCATATCAAAACTAGAAATACTCTTTATGAAAGCCTACAACAGAAAAATGAGTTATAAGGCAGTAATACTTGAAACAGTATCAAGTACCCAGCAATGATCCCTGCAGGTAGGATACCTCCATCTACCCAGACTGAAAGAGAACATGTAATCTTTTAGGTATCCAAAAAACATTAAGTTTCTAGTTGCCCAAAAAAATTCAGCGAAATAGCAACAATTATGCCACAGTGTGCCTAATAAATCTGAGGCAAAATCTGTTTATCTGCAAACACACTGCCATTTCGTTTGTAATACTGTTACATTTTAAACCATAGAAAAAATAATCTGCTTGCAAAAAAAGTTTAAAAATTAATAACTGTACACAGATTGAAAAAATAAATTATTTCATTTTAAAAACACTCAAAACACCAAATCTCTGTTCCTGCCCAGGAACACTGAGGAAACTTTCTTTCTGATTCCTCTGTGGCTTTGACCTTAGTGATCAACATAAATCTCAGAAAGTCATTTTATAAACCTATGAGCATCAAGGCCAGCAAGGAGAAGAAGAAGAAAAAAAAATATTTTTGTACTTGGATGAACAATTCCAACTATGGGAATTTTGAGAAAATAATATCACCTGAAAAAACATACCCAAAAAGGTGCAATTCCTACACCTTTTATATAAAATGGCTTTCTACAGCAATTTTTCTATTGACATCCACAGAGATGTCATAAGCACAAAGCTGGCAGAGCACTTAAGCATGTTAACTCCCTCTGTTGTTGGAGAGCTAAAAGTCAGGTGACTTCATTTTGGGTAAGCTAAATATTCCAGATAAGGTCTCCACTTATTGTATAAGGTAAAATCAGAAAGAATTTTAAAGTAGTTTACCTTTCTTTGGGTGTGCCAACTCCATGCTTGCCCAGTAAATGAGTATTCAAATGCTTCTTCATCACAAACGCCACCCTACCAAACAAACAGAAAACCCAGGAAGGTTATTTTTTTTTAAATACACAGTATTTTTCTCTTTTGAGCATAGCCTTGAGCATATTTTATTAAAGGCGAACTTTTAAAAACCCCTCTAGACTACGATTTAAATCTGGGAGTCCATTCTGTAACAGGTTTTCTTCAGATTGCAGTCACTTGGCTATTTTTCTTACAAATAAGTAACCACAACCATACATCACTGGTCAAAGAATGGAAAACCTGTTTCTGCTTCCCTTTGGAAATTAGAACATCTAATACAATATACCAATAGCTTAGTCTATTTTACCTAAATATAATTTCTTAATTTTATAAACCAATACAGTTAAAGTTACAACTTTGAATTTATTTAAGCTTAATGAGCCCATCCTGCAACCCTTCTTCATACAAACAGTTCCATTGTTTTTAATGAATAACACAAAAATACAGCAAGATCAGATGCTTTAATCACAGCTTGTGTCTGGTCAAACTTCATTGTTTTAATTATTTAAAGAGATTACATGGAAACAAACTAATAGCCTTAGTTATTTTATAGCCTTGTGAAAAAATGGATAGAAAAGGTGAAGCACATGCTCATGAATACACTTTGAGCAGGAATATTGTTCAAACTGGCAAAACACTGTTGAAAGCATCAAGAGCAGCAACAAAATATATGCTACCTAGCACTATGTCTGTACTAAAGAAAACACAGATAATTTACTTTAATTTTGGTGACATACATAATGAAACAGATAGGAGCCTATCAAGTACCATTCTTCTGCTGATAAGACCATAACATCAATTTAATTATGTCATGTGACTGCTTCAAACAATTTAGATATCAGACTGAAGCTTCAAACTAAAATGGTTCTCTCGATAAGCAAAAATTTTACTGCTGCAACTTTCAGTGTGAAAAGGGCTTGCAAACATTTTTGTTAATTATGTATTACAGCTGTCCTTCATAAAGTTAATTACTAATAGCTGAAAGGCAATAGACTCTATTTGCATATGTACATGAAAGGCATGACATATGCAAAAATATGATTTTAATTAGCATTCCATGATATGAAGGGCTACAAATCAAACTGGCATGTTATAAGATTTTTAACATTAAATGCTGAATTCATCTGGACGTGTTTGCAGTAATGGACAATGGAAGGACTGTAAAACACTAGCACTATGGGCTCTAAGAGCCACAAAAGCCAAGAGACAGTTTTTTTCCTTTACAAATATGTTCATGTAGCTTCTCCATGTCTGATCTACTTTGGGCACTTTCACATTATTATAGAGAATCTCTCTTGTGCATGCCTTAAGGTGTAAGAACATAATTCTGTCTTACTTAAATGATAGTGATTTCTTCTTTTTTTACAAAAAGACATTAAAAATATCTTAAATACTTCTCCCTACACAATTTATAAGTATGGCATCATAATCATTACAACTGTGAATAATCTATCACACCGTTACCATCATTACTATGCAAGTATCATCAGAATTACTGTACAAAGGGAAAATAATTGTAACAAAATAAAAAAACCTGTTCTGGTAACAGCATAAGGCATTCAAAACATACCACCCTTGTTTTTCAGCAGAAATACTATCCATTTCCACATAGACATGAAAGGTACCAAACAGATTTTAATTTAGTAATACCTGTATTTCCTGTTACAAACCTCCATTCTCCAGCTCCTCTAAAACAAAAATAAACCCAAAGATAGTACTGTGAAAGGGCAATGTGCAATTGAAGGTGTAAAGGCATACTTTGCTATTTACGTGGAATATAAAGATCTCAACCAGCTACACAGGATTTCCAGGGAAGTTTTTTTTTTTTCATCTGAGCCCATGTACTTGGAAGCTTCCAAACAAAAGCTGAACATTTCTTATACTGCGCAACTGCAGGGGGCACAGACAGACATACCTTTCTGCAAAATCAAAGACAAAGGCCTTGTTACTAATGTGAAGCAATTAATCTCACATTAGCTGCCTCCTCTCTGTTGTATCTAGGTTCTAAGTAACCATTTTGCTGCTGTTACACAGCACAAATAAAATGAAGACTGACTCAGTAAGCGTCTCAGCGCCTACTAACATTTTAAGCCTTTAATCTAAGGCTTGAAGACTTAAGACTTGAGGAGTGCAGAATGCCTCCTTGCAAGCCTGGAGTGCTCAGCATAGCTCAGGAACAGCTCCCAACCTTACAAAACCAGGCCTTAAAAATAAAAGCAAAGTTGCATTTTCTCAAGAAATTGAGAACAAGATTAAAAAATATTACCAGAGACAGCCCTTATTGAAACAAAACATTTTTTTCCTCAGAATTGAGGCAAAGTCTAAATATCTTGGTTTGGATGCTGAGTTTGAGGACAACCAAAAAAGGTGGGGGGGGGGGAAGAGACACAAGTGTGGGAACCATTTGTTTCTGTTTAGTAAACACTGCAGGTAATTTTAAGAGAGAGGTGGTAACAAAAAGTGTTTCTAAGCAATTACTGTTTTAATAGTCAAAAAATATTGATTTACCTATGCTATTTACCTCTGCTGAGGTAAATCAGTTATTCCTAAAATACTGTCCTAGACATGACTTAGCCTTGGTCTTTTCAAATGAATTTTAAGGGAAGTCCAGGTGGCACCACTAAGAACTCAAGGAGTGAATGCTTGCAAGATATGTTGCTCTAATCCACCTTCAAATCAAAGGGAATCTTTCCATCAGCTGCAGTAAGCACCAACTCAAGGCTTCACATATTTTTTCATTCTAGTGGAAATAGAAATTATTAAATGCTAGAAATTAACTGGTTTTAGAAACACATCAAAAGGGAGTAGGAAAAACCTGTAACTGCTATAATCTACTCTTTCCAATACCTGCAAACCAGGCCAGACTAGATGCCTGGAACCAGTTTTACAAACTCTGATCTGGACATACTCATTCCCAATCTACATGAAGATAAGAAGTCACAGCCCAGCTGCTCTCCTAAGGGTCAGGTCTTGAAAGGCAGGAATGTCTAGCATATACATCCAAGTCATGGTCACTGGGAGCTCCCTCCATTCATTGGGGAGACTGCTTCTAGAAGCCTCCTCTTGCAGTGGAAAAAGGTAGGATTTCATTTGCTTGCAGTGGTATTCTGTCAGTTTACCTTTTTTATTGATTTGAAACTACTCTGACTCCAAACTAGCAACATCCTCTGTCTTATACACTCTATGTTCAAACTTCAGGATAAATTAAAGACAAGTTGAAAAATGACACAGAGCTTTAGAACAGCATTCACACTCCCTATGGACATTTTTTTGAACATACACTATAAATACAAATAACTTTCAAACATAAATATATGAGCACCTTTCCTAAAATGAGTTTGCAGAATATTCTGTTTTCAGTTTAGAAGAGCTGTGGCTTGTCCACTCATATTCCATGGCAGTCTTCAAAAAGTACTTGGACTCACTCTGAGAATGTCTGTAACTGATTTAGGATCCTCTAAAAACTTGTCTTCAGTTATAAAAGCACATTTCAATGTACAAAAGAAACAAAGGGACTTCTAATTCTGGGAATAAAGAAACATATTGGACAATCTTTACTTCCACTTTTTATTCTAGTGTAATACAAGTTCTTCAGCATGTACAATGTTTATCATCACAGTACCCAAGGAATATGAATAATCTGTCATGTATTGTCTGTTCTCTCATTTTCTCTGCAGGGAGAGAATTGTGCTCTGTGAAGTATCTTGTTTTGAGAGGGCAAAAGATTCTAGGGTTTTGAATCTATAATAGCTCTTTTCTTTTTAGTATGTACATCACTGTTAGCGAAAAGCCACGTTAAAAAAAACAAACACACACATGCAAACCAAAACAAGCATTCTGGACCTTACAAGTCATGAAATCCATTATTTCCTGAGTGTTTACCAAGTGCTCAACCCTGGCCTAGTTCCAAGGAAGGAGCTACATCTTACCCCTACCAGAAGTCACTTGAAGCCATGTCAACAGACCAGTCATCTCGTATCAGCACATAACTGCTGAGGAGGACCAGCACGAGAATTTATTTTTGTGGGACTCTACAAACAAGGTATCCAGCAGCTGAAGAGCAATTTTAAATCACTTCTCAGTGGATACATTGCTCTCTGCAACTGCTCTTAGAGAATTTATCTTGCAGACAACAATGTTCAATGACGGCACAAAAGTCCAGGAGAATAACAATGAATATCTACCCTTTATTCATATTCTCAATATCCTTTACATCTCCTTTAAGCTGTCCAGAACCTCTTTATACATGAATTTAACTTTGAGAAAACAGGTAAGCTGCTGCATGACATGTGCAAGCACCAAGCACACAGGATGTTTTAAAAAGCTCCTTGAAGGTCTTTTATTAAAAAACAAACAAAAACCCACACCCACCCACAAACAAAACCAAAAACAAAAGGCGGAAGAGAGTGCTATTCATTTTAAATTATTAGTATTTAGTACTTGGCTTTATCATAGGTTTCATGCACTCAGAAAGGATAGAATGGTTTACCATTTTGGATAAATCACCTGGGAGATCTGACAGCTTCAAGGAATAATAAGAAAAAGGATCTCTTAAAACCTTTATACACCATCACAAAATATGAGGAAATAATATATTATCCTGTCTGCATTAGTTTTTGTTTTCCATGATCTGTGCTTCAATTTCTGTCACTGTATCTTCACCAGAGGCCACAAACCAGAAAAATCTAGACAAGCTGCACAGATGATGTCAGAAGAAGACAGTACATTCAGGCACAGAATTATAGAATGGTGTGGGTTGGAGGGGACCTTAAAGATCATCTAGCTCCAATCCCCGTGCCATGGGCAGGGACACCTCCCACTAGATCAGGTTGCTCAAACTCCCATCCAACCTGGCCTTGAACACTTCCAGGGAGGGGGCAGCCACAACTTCTCTAGGCAACCTGTTCCAGTGTCTCACCACCCTCACAGCAGAAGAGTTTCTTCCTTGCATCTAATCTAAATCTGCCCTCTTTCAGTTTAAAACCGTTACCCCTCGTCCTGTCACTACATTCCCTCATAAAGAATCTCTCCCTAGCTTTCCTGTAGGCCCCCTTTAGGTACTAGAAGGCCCCTGTAAGGTCTCCCCAGAGCTTTCTCTTCTCCAGGCTGAACAACCCCAACTCTTTCAGCCTGTCCTCACAGAGGAGGTGCTTCAGCGCCCTGAACATCTTCATGGCCCTCCCCTGGACTTGCTCCAACAGGTCCATGTCCTTCTTATGCTGGAGGCCTCAGAGCACACAGTACTTCAGGTGGGGTCTCACGAGAGCAGAGTAGAGGGAGAGAATCACCTCCCTTGACCTGCTGGCCACACTTCTCTTGATGCAGCCCAGGATACAGTTGGCTTTCTGGGCTGCGAGTGCACATTGCTGGCTGATAGTCAGTTTTCCATCCACCAACACCCCCAAGTCCTTCTTCACAGGGCTGCTCTCAATCCACTCATCACCCAACCTGTATTTGTGCTTGGGATTGCCCCGACCCATGTGCAGCATCTTGCCCTTGGCCTTGTTGAACTTCATGAGGTTTGCATGGGCCTACCTCTCAAGCTTGTCCAGGTCCCTCTGGATGGCACATCCCTTCCCTCCAGTGTGTCGACTGCACCACACAGCTTGGTGTCATCAGCAAACTGGCTGAGGGTGCACTCAATCCCACTGTCCGTGTCACCAACAAAGATGTTAAACAGCACCAGTGCCAACATCAACTCCTGAGAACACCACTCCTCACTGCTCTCCACTTGGGCATTGAGCCGTTGATCACAACTCTTTGACTGCGACCATCCAGTTAATTCCTTATCCACCGAGTGGTTCAGCCATCAAATCCATGTCTCTCCAATTCAGAGACAAGGATGCCGTATGGGACAGTGTCAAATGCTTTGCAGAAGTCCGTGTAGGTGATGTCAGTTGCTCTTCCCTTATCCACCAACATTGCAACACCCTTGTACAAGGCCACCAAATTTACCAGGCACAATTTGCCCTTAGGGAAGTCATGTTGCCTGTCACCAATCACCTCCTTATTTTCCATGTGCTTTAGCTTAGTTTACAGGAGGATCCGCCCACTGATACAGAGAGCGACACCCCCTCCTTGTCTCCCCTGCCAGTCCTTCCTAAAGAGCCTGTCTCCTTCCATTCCAACACTCCAGGCACAGAAGCCATCCCACCACGTCTCAGTGATGACAATAAGGTCACAGCCCTGCAGGTATGTGCACATCTCTAGCTCCTCTTGTTCATTCCCGATGCTATGCATATTTGCATAGAGGCATTTAAGTTGGGCCCCCATGAAGCTGACTCACTGGCTGGAATCCCTTTGTGCTGCTCTTTAGGTGCTCTCCTGCTGACCTGTGATCCCCCTCCAGGCTCTGGGCATCTATTGGTGGCACTGGCATCAAGCTGGTAGGAGTGGGATGGATTGAGGTTCCCCTCCCCCGGCAACTTTAGATTAACACCCTCTTCGCATAACAATATGGACTCAGTGGTTCTTATTACCTGAATGAACTACTCTATTTCAAGACACAGTAAAAAACAAATCTGCAAACCCTAATTGTTTGTAGTTGAATGAGTTTCACACGGAGTCATGCCAGCAGGGATATCAATCAGAAAGAAATAGCGCAGTTTCTCAAGGAATAAATATCATGACTCACATGTATTTCAGAATGTTCAATAAAAGTTTTATATGTAATTACAGATTTTTGCAGGTACTTTAGATTTGTACATGTTCTACATATAGAAGTAGAACTTCATATATTCAAATCAGCACTTAGTCAAATAGTATATAAACCGTCTATACGAGCTTAAAAAACTTAGTCTCAAAATGATACAAAAAGTTGCTACCCAAATCTCATCTCTCTATCAGCATTTTGTACTCAGCAGGTCAGCTTCAGGAACAAGAACATAGAGGAAAATGCAGAAATAGCCAGAAAGCAATAGTTTTCTATGAACAAGTAATCTTTTTTTTCATGCATCAAAAGTCTAAATTCCTGGGAATTTCTTCAAGTCCATCATTCATAGATGCTTGCTGATTCTGAAGGGTCCAAACTGGGGCGCTGATAACTCTCTTGCATGACTGCGCGCAAGGGACTCAATTTAAAAGAAAGTATCTGGCAGGGCAGAGTCTGGTGTGGAAGATATCCAGCAGTCTGAAAGGCTTCATGCCCTTTGTGACAAGATGTCAGGTTCAAGTAAATATCTGGCAGGGCGAAGTCTAGTGTAGAAAACATCCAAACATCTGAAAAACTTCATGCCCTCTGTGACAGGACGTCAAGTCCTAGAACCCTGCACAGGAAAGCTGAGGTTTTCTGCTGACTCATTTAGCAGCCAAATGAAGCAGGTCTTACTACTTCCAGATAACAGTTGTGGTTATTCTTAAGTTTAGAAAAAAAAAAAAAAGAAAAATCGATAACATTTCAGAAGGTTACCAAGTCATGCGTAATCACCCAGTCTGCAATGTTGAGAGTACTGTGATGCACTGCCTTATACTCCATGCTGACCCCATGTGTTAAAGAAGAATATGGCTATTTTATGCTCCACCCTTATTAACGCTGGTAATTAAACTGGAAAGTAAAACGCATACATTTGGCATATGTTGCTCCTTCCTCCTCATCTTCAAGTGTGAGCAACTTGGCAGACAGGAAAATGAAAACTTTTTCTCTTGAAAAGAGAAACCGAAAGAGGTAAATGAGGACAACTTTGTCATCATTAACAAGACGAGAACCACAGTACCACAGCAAGAATATCATGGTAATTCACAGAACCTAAAGGCTAACAAGTTTTACATTTCTGAAAATTATTAGCCTTTCTGCCTTAAGTTTGAAGGTGTTTTGTTTTGGATTTTTTTACAATTTTCCATTCAACAATCAGGTATGTTTCTTAATTATTTGTTAACTTTTAAACTTTTCCATGGAGATGTTTGTTGCTGAAGTTCAAAACTCAACATTTTTAAAAATTCATTTTACGTCAATATGAAATCATCAGTGCCACAGACTACAACCTTCTCCTCTAAAAACAACCAATTTCATTTTTACTGTTACTTGTAATGAGCTAGCAATGAAGCCAAGGTGCCCAACAAAATACAATGAAGGGAGAAGACAACAACTTAGATTAGCGGAACCCTGTACACAGCTTGCACCCAAGGTAGACTTGAGTATCACAGCAGCTACTGTTCCTGACTTGCTTTCAACAGGATGACAGACAACAGGATTGTCAATGTGCTGTTCAATGACCTGCATCAATCTCAGGAATAATTTACAGCTATATCAGACAGATCATTATGGTTGAGTTGCACACTATCAATCAATCAGCTGTGTTGTTCCTGCATATTCCTGCATCTATCAACCAGAAGAGAGAGACATCCCTCAGTATGTTCTTGTTGCTTTCTGCCACCAATCTGCGTCCCTCAAGATGTGAAAGAATTATTAGCCACATGGCCATAAAGTAGTAGCAATAGGCACAATTATCTCTTCTTACATATTCTGGCAGAAGAAACCCGGGTACAAAGGAAGTGCAAACTAAATAAACCAGAAAACATCCTCTACTGTTCCTCTCAGGCTGGCTAGGAGATATCTTGCTATCCAAATGTGTCAAGTCCTCTCAACATCCCTCTTTTAAGAGATGCATGTTATGATATAAACCATCCAGGACAGAAATTTAGTATGTCATTGCAAGGACTGTGGCAAAAGAGGAATACACTGGCAGTATTTACATTATTTCCTCCCCCCATGAGGGAACTCACTTATTTGTTATTGTGTGCCTCACCTGAAGTTACCTTATTTTGTAACTGAAATCAGAAAGGTTTCCTGTAAGTTAGCTATAGGTCCATTCAATATCAGTATCATTTGTGTTGTTTTGGTTTTTTTTTTTAAATAAAAAAGTACCCTTCAATATCAGATGCAGGAATAAGTCAAGTCCAGAAAGTGATAACTGTTATTAACATAAAGATGAGAGGGAACTTAAGAGTGTAACTGGGAACTTTTAGATTTGGAGATACAATAAAAAGCCACTCACATAGCATACAGTGAATATGGCACAGTTTATGTGCACTGACAACAGTTTCCAGAGACCACACACTTTGCATCCTTAAAGGATGGAGAAGGCCATTCCACTCTTTAGGGCATAACTTTGCTGAAAATGCGACCTAGTCACTTCAAAAGAATCTTACGGTGGGGGGCTAAAAGTATATAAGGCCGGATTGCAAAGTTAAACATGCTGCATGGACAAATATTTCAGTAAATGATGCATCATGATACTATACATAAGAAATATAGGTTGGACCATATAAATAGAGTTTGGACCATATAAAAACACTGCTAATATACTTTAAGATGTACATGCATAAAAAGTGACAGAACAGGCCCCAAAGCATTATCCATTTCACAATACCATAGCAAAACACTACAGAAAGTCATGTCTGCTGTTTCAAGCCATAACAGCATGCAAACCAAGGGAAATATTAGTCAGCCTGAAGTGATTTAGTAGAGGATTTCTCTGAAAACAAGAAGTGGATCTTTCCTTACGGTACCCTATGACATCTTAAATGGAGAGTTTCAAGCGGTGGGATCCCCTCACCGCCACCACCCTTCAAACATCAGGAATTAGGAAGGCTCTGAAATTCACAGAAAAATATAATTTATGAATAGATTAAAGATTAATGACCAGTGAAGCAGGTCAGACCAAAAAAACTAAACAAAATGCAATCAATTTTAGGGAATGTGTACCTTTTAATTCTCCCCAAACACTTAGAAACAAAACTGAGGTTGTTCATGCACCACTACTAAAAATAACCAATCTACTTCAACAATATGCTGCTGAGTATTCTTCTTGAAAAAAATAAAATGTAATAAGGTATTTTTGTTTTAAACCTGAATTTTCCTACTAAATGTGAACTGATCTACTGTCCATCTAAATATCCACAATTCTGTCAAAGAAAACATTGGCTAGTAAAAAACTGAAATAAATAGGAGATTGTTTATTACACAGAATATTGCTAAACTGATAACTGTAAGTCAACAAATAGCTCTCTACTTATTTTGTTTGCTTAATGAGCATAGTAAAAATAACTGAACAGTGGCAAAAAACTTTGAAGTCAGAAGGTGTTCACTCTATCAGGAAACCACCTTACAAATATATGAGAAAATTAGTACCGCTACAAGAAATGTTTGTTTCAATATTCAGAGGAGTTAATGAATGTTAAGTGATAATGGTAGACAGCAGCAGTATGTAATTACATTTCTAAACACACCTTACCAAATCACTTCTAAGCTAAAAGAATCACATGTTCTATTAATTTTCATTGGTTATCAAACATCTGTAACTGTCACCTCTAACAGGTGTTTGGTAATCTAACAGCTGCACAAAGTACTAAAAAAAAAAAAAAAAAAGGAAAGAAAAAAAAAAATCCCACAAACCAGAATCACAGTGTGCTTTCTGTAGCACTGCTATCAACCTCTCAGTCTACCACAATGCAGAACCTCTACGTAAATTCTGAAATGCAGCCATAGGCCGTGTTGGGAATGTCTTGCATCTGAGAGAGGCTACCCTCAACATCCAGAAACAGGACACCAGCAGAGAACATACTTGTTATGCTAAATGAGGCTGCAGGAATTCTTTAAACATAAATGAAGGTTTACAGTTATAAGCATTGTGATCCAAAAGAGCACCTACCAACCTTACTACTGAGAAATTGCTTATGTCCTCTCTTCTCTGACAGTATGTACATTCAGCATTCCCACAACTCTGGTCCCTCCTCCCTTTTCCATTCCCTCCCTTCCTTCAGACATTGGCCTGTCTCCCTTCTTGAGATCCAGTCCATTTCCTAGCATGCTCAGGACTTCAGATACAGAATTTGATGTGGTAGGCATCAGTTCTATGTATCATCATCTTGCATCTGAAAAGAGACATCAGGATGAACAGACTAATGCTTGAACTGGGAAGTTCTTCAAAGTAGATTCAACCTTTTGTGAAAGTCAAGTGAAACACGCCTCTAGGGTGTCCTGACAGGAGCTCTGAAATACCTGACTTCCTGCAGACAGTTTTTACAGAGCTTCCTAGTGATTCTAAGGAGCAAAGTCTACATATGTTGAAAGTGTAAGAAACAGCCTGCAAGGCTAACTCAAAATAAGGATGTTTCAATAAATTTCTACTATAAAGTAGAATGGACAGAGCCAAACAAATATACTTAATTTTAATCTTTTGTTCTTCCTGAGCAAAAAGTCACTTTTGATATTGTAGCTTCTTCCTAACTGCTCAGAAATTGCACTGCAGACCAGGTTTATGCAGAGCTTCTACAGGAAGCGCTATCTTGACAGTGAAATCCTCATCATCAAAAGAATCTACTCTTACCTGTCTTTAAAGGAAATCAAAACAAATCTAAAGGTAGTTGATTGTGGGCTAGAAAACATGTAGGGCCTGCAGTAGCAGTGCCACCATATACAACTCAGTCAATTCGGCAGCTACAGTGCCTGTGATCTTTTGCAAAGTTGCAAGGTACGAAGAAAGGAATGAGATGAGTAAATTGGTCACTATCTTTTGACTGAACTGCTCAGAAGTCATACACGGTAAGAAGGCATACACAATTTTTATTGACAATTTACCCACAATTTGAGAATGCTGCTAGTGATAGATGGTGGCTGGAGCTAAGACTCTGCAGTCTGCTTGATCTGTGAGAGTAGTGAGAATCTTGCCCTAAGGTCTTTGCTTGACATAGAAAAGCGAGTGCTCGTTGATTTGTTTATTCCTGAGACTTAAATTCAGCTGTAAAACACATCCTTTTTGCCTTACATCCAGGCATTCTGCAAGACTGTTTGACTTAAGGTAGAAAGCAAAATACTTCAGAATATCTGTATGCCAAAATAGATGTAACTGGATGAACACAGATGAACATTTAACAACATTCTGGTAAAATCACAACAGACTGGTTCTAGCAAGGAAAAAAAAAAAAAAAGGTATTCTATGGATGAGATTGGTTTCAGCCCACAGAAATTCATCTGGTACTTGTATACACGTAAACATATTTGCAGCACAGGGAAAAAAGAGAAAAAAAAAAAAAAAAAGAGGACACCCACCTTGCTTCTGGCCTTCCTTGTCCAAGGGCTCTCAAGCCTAGCCATTGCTACCTCAGAGACTAAGAACTACCAACCACTCTGGCATTAGACCAACCACACTTGGCTAGAATGCTTGATTAATTTTTGATTTTCCATTGTTGAAAGACACCTTCACTAGTAGTTGAGCATAAATAAAAGCTCCGAGTTTTCAATCTTAACTGGCGCCTCAGTCTCTCCAGACATCACAGTAATCACAGCCACCCCCAAATCTCCCCAAAAGCTGAGAGTTGCAATAGCTTCCTCCTCCTACGAGTGAAGGAGGAGGAAGCTGGCTGAAGAAAGTAACAGGGACTGTTAGAGGAAACCATGATATGCAGACCAGGAAGACTCTTCTGCACTCTACAAGTACTACAAAACTCTCAAATTACGGGATTGAATGTAGAGTGTGCAGATGATATTAAGAGCAGCATGGAAGTATATCCAAATGAGAATTCCATGTGGTAACAGGGGCGTTACTCCACATGTCCCATGAGCAATTGGTAACACCTCTCATCACTTCAGCCACAGACTTAGCAGGAGAATTACTAGTCACTAAAGCTGCCAAGCACAAAGTCTGGCATTTCTTAGGTTTGCCTTTGATATCCAGCAGGACTCACTTCAGATATAGAAGTCCAAAGTCAGGACTGCAGGGATTAATAGAGTACTCAGCTGGGATATAATTGTTATTGAAGCAATAAGGACAATAAAAAACCCCACTGAATTTAGAAGGATGTTTTGCACAAAAAAAAAAAAAAAAAGCCGTTCTCACAGTCCAGTATGGATGTTGCGTGCACTAGATATGAGGACTGTTACGAGCCTGAGAAAACCAAAGGAATATAGATCAGACAAATCAGTACAGTCATAAAGATGATATCTGTGACACAGCAGATGATGTTCTCTGGCAAAGAATATTCCAATCCCAGCCAGCAGTTGAGATTAACTTTGACCATTTCTGGCCACAAATCAAGCACGAGAGAGATGGGAACTACATAGGTGCCCAATGGAATTAAGAAAAAAACATCTTTGATCTCAAGGGCTTAGAATAGTTACAAACACATATTGAGTGTACATATGAACAAACAAGTGAAGAAGAAATAAGATTTTCTTTGCAACAAGACCGATGTTATCTAAACAAGAAAGGAGAATTGATAAATTACCTGAAAAGATGCAATAAAAGGAATTCAGCTTTTTCTGATCTCGCCAATCAAGCTTGAGGTATGTTATTAACAGGATAAATTACAAAACTTCGGGTTTTATATACAAAGTGACAACCTGGTCCTATAAAGAGACATAAACCACATCTCTGTAAAAGAAAAATTATTTTCAGTCTCAATGTTTTCCTGAAATGAAGCTTCAATTAAAGGATTTTTCCTTTTCTGATCCTTGCTGTCATTGCAACCACACCCCGATAAAGCCTTATCTCAAGTGCTAGCATGAAATGATGGGATCCCACAGGTCCACTTTCAGGAGGGGAACCTGACAGCAAAGGTGACACAAGTACCAACACGCAGTGGTACTCCATTTTCTTCAGTATTGCATCACATTTTGATTTTCATCAATGTATTCCTGCTAGAGCACTGAAATTTAATAAATATGTTCATAACTGAGGCATGTGTATACAAAAACACTGACATGTCCAAATGACCACCTGAAAATACCGTATTTCCCAGAGGATGCTTGCAGCTATGGAACAGAGCATGTAACCACCGACACGTTTCACTTTGTAACACGATGCAAGTAAAATGGCTCTCACTTTGGAGGAAATGCAGCTCCCCACTGTTTGACCCATGAGACCCACAGGCCTCACTGCATTCTACACATCATAAGGGCTGAGTCGCTCAGGACGGTTTTCAGCCAAGAAAGGCCTCAAATTTTAGGCAGTTTAAATTATGCTCTGCAAAGATTAAATACGTACAAAATGCTTTCTTGTTTGTTATAAACAGAAATAAGCAAACAAACAAAACAAAAAAAAAATCAAAGGGCTGTTATGTTTCTTTACAATTTCTCAGATTAGCAGAACCCCCAAAACCATTATTTATGACATGAAATGTCTATGTCTGGACAGAGGCAGGAATAGTCTGATCAGTGTGCAACTTTTGTAGTACTGAATAGTAGGTGATGTTCCATTCACCATAGCCACATAGATAGATGGAATTGATTTTATAAAGAGTTACAAACAAAATAGTCCAAAATATTAACCAATAAACACATGCCTGGGTGGAAATGTCTATTATAAAATTACTGTAAAGATCCTCAAACTGTTCGGGGGAGAAAAAAGTCCAATTTTCCACATAACCTGAGAGCGCAGAGTTTTCTAATAATAAGATCCAAGGAACCTGTAAACCCAAGGCTCTAATTTTCTTATGGCGACTGTGTAATATTTTGCAAAGTAAAATTGACTGAGATGGAAGCTATTTTGCATGGTACAGTGGCGATGGCTAACAAATGAGAGTTTTGTGGGCTGAATGTTAGTCCCCTGCCTCATCTGCCACCCCTAATGACAGCAGCCACCTGCTGTTTTATTGTCACAGCTGGAGCCGGTTCACACTCCTTGGTGCTGAGCTCTGCCC
The DNA here is from genome assembly GCF_047716275.1 of Strix uralensis. Lineage (NCBI taxonomy): Eukaryota > Metazoa > Chordata > Aves > Strigiformes > Strigidae > Strix > Strix uralensis. The sequence continues at coordinate 110,615,132 of NC_133972.1, forward strand.
ATGAGCGCCAAGCTCTCGCCTCGCCTCATTACTTTGATGAACTTTTTATGGTCAGCACCCATGAAGACCTCATCTAGGACTATACAACCTAGATCGGCTTCAGGGAGTGCTTCCAGCTAGCATGAGGTGATAATACACAGTGACACCGCGGCTGCTACTGCCTGTCACTTAGTCAAGTCACTGTACTATACTTCTGGCTCTACAGGGCCCTCAACAGGTAAAATGCCATGAAATTCTCCTATATAATAAAGTTCACTCTCTCTTTTTTCACATTGCAATATAGAGATCATATCCCACTAGCAAAATTTAGTTTTCAGTGATATTAAAATAAAAAATGTATCATGCTGTTTACTACAAAAAAATACAGACAAGAAATTTCTACATTCCCTAGACATAAACCCACTGCCTTCCCCCCCAAAAAAATACCCTGACATTAAAGAAAGCAACCATGAAAACCACATTACAGCTTGATTAACACCACCAAACAGGGAAAAAAAATAATCCCATGCATTTTACAAGAGGACTGTTTTAACTTAAAGAGCAGAAAGCACAGAAACAAAAATCAAGCCACTCAAATTATTACCCGAATGAATCCACACTGGAGAATGATACATGCTACTTCGCCCCCCACCCCCCAAGCCCCCACACTTACACTTTTACTAGATATGATAATATATCAAATCAAATCAAGATAAAAATGAAGCAGAGCCTTTTACATCTTTTTACTTAATCAGAGCAGTCTGTTACTATTTTCTGCTAATTTAAAAGCAAATATAATCATCCTTTCCTTTTCAAAAATTTTTTTGTACTAACAAACACTCCAAATCTCCTGAGCCTGTGTACAATTTTAAACTTCATCAGAAATTTTTTTTATTGATGCATTTAGAGCAGACTGTTTTATGCTTGATCACTGAAATTTAACCCCAGGTTTACTTTCAGCAGTAGAATAATCTTTTTGGTGTCAACAGAGCTTTACATGTGCCCATATTTACATATATCATTAAGATTAATATATGTGCTATTAATAATAATTTCATTAACATTCTGAAATCATCAAATAACATTTTGACTTTTGAATGGCTGTAGGCTATTATAAGCCTAAAAACCAGAACATTTTCAGTATTCATTGTGTAGCAATCCAGCTGATCAGTTTTGACAAATTCATGCAATGTTATAAGCCATTAAACTTCATTTAGTTTCATTTAAAAATTCCACCTAAAAAGAAAAAGCAACTGTCTTTTTTGTACAGACATTACAATTTCCAGTAAATACCAGCTCCCAGGATCCTCCAGAAAGATTTTTTTTATATTTTACTGAAATATTTTTAAATTTATCACAAATAGAGTCTTTGAAATAATATTTTTGAGACCACTGACCTAGCAAGAACTGAACATCTCTAATGCAGTATGGTGTAATTTAGCTCCTCTTGACAAGGGACAGTGGTGCTGATACCCTGCGCTTCATGTAAGACCCCTACAACAGGTGGAACTTTAAAAATGTTGCTGAGCACAAAGATTATTCTACATTTCTGAGAATTTACTTATGCAAGCCCTTCTTTATTAGTGCTTTTTAAATGTGACCTAAGCTGCAGTTGAACAGCCAGGGAAGAAAAAAGGAAAAAAAAAAAAAAAAAAAAAGATTCAACAAAGGTTTCCATTCTGCTAAAAGCTGAGCACCTCCCATACAGTCTTCTGAAAAGTATTCAACAGAACTGGAGGATACACAGAACCTTGCGGAACCACGGCCTAAAATGTGTGAACAGTCCCATTAAATATAAATTTCTCTACCAATACAATTTCAACAAACGCTTGTCTTCTGCATGAGTTCAATAAGACAACTTCTTGCGAAGCACAGTGACATGCTGATCACATCCTCTGGAGAGTCCAACAGGAGCAAACTGCAAAATAGGAATTCCCTTCTTTTGACTAGATGACGTATCTGTCAAACGCATAACTTGTAGGACTCATTTCATACCCTTAAAAATGGTATATCAGAGATGCAGCTTGATCAGTGCATGGTAAGACACTATGAAATGGACAAACTGCCTCAGTGGAACAATCAATGGTTTCAATACAACAATCTCATAATGGTGCTGGTAATCAGATAACAATGTTGGGGAGATTTTTTTTCCCCTTTTAAAAAAAAAAAAAAAACCCTAAAAAAACCAGTAGCGCATCAGCTGTACTATGCCCATTGCATGCTTTGTGATACAACACACTTAATCCATCTAACAAGTTTCTCTTTTATCAATTTTGAATCCATAACAAAACTCTAAAGCCACAATTAGCTAGGTATTTATTCTCCTGTTATAAAGGAATTTGTTAAAGGATGCATGGCTGTCCAGACTAGCTATATTTGCTCACTGCCCTACAAGAAGTTGCCTGCATGCATGTATAAATATTTGAAAATATTCCTTTTTCCTTTGCAGCACTGTGCTGCCTTAGCATTATGACTGTGTTTTAGAGTTGTATTCTAAAATGTAACTTCAATTTATCCAGTGCTTACAGTTCACTGGTCTGTAATTCTTAATATCCCTCTGTTTCCCAACAATTTTAATTTTAATCATTATTATTTGAAGTTCATTTTCCATGCCCTTTCAATTGTGATTTTTTTCCAATGTGACAACAAACATCAGTGCCATTTCTGATAGTGACTTTTATTGGAGTAAGAAAATTTTAAAAGAGGAGCTATGAGAATATAATCAGACACTAACAACTTGTGGTCAGTATAAAGATGAGCTGCATGTGAACAAATAGTCCAGAGTTGACAGAGTTTGTATCCAGTTACTAATCACCTGAGCCATTCAGCCCCCTGAACAATAAATTTCCATAAGCTGATCCCTTAACCCATCACCAGTTGGTCACGCTACTGCATTTCAACAGTAACAACAAAAAGGGAAGCACTTTACATTTTCTATTTAAATCTCCATGATACAGAATAGTCATGCTGGAAAGTCCCCAGACCTCTTTTCTCATCTACTACACACAAGTTTTGAAAATGGACCCTATGAAAATAGGAATAGGCATATGAAATTATGTGGCTTAACATAAATATTCTGTCTTCTGTACTTACTCCAAGCACACAAAGAAGCTTTCAATGTACATATTTTTCCTTGTACTGAACAGAAATACATGTTGATCATAAAAAATGGCTAAACTTCTATGCCTGCTGTTAAAGAAAAAGATATTCATATGAAGGATATTGGAGACATTGCTGAGGAATTGTTCACCCTTTAAAAAATATTATCTCTGTAATGCTGCCAGTGCCAGTGTCAAGTTGGGCAATTAGCCAATTAAGTGTGAATAAGATCTGCCAAGAAGCTGTTTTATTTTTGCCTCAGAATATTTGTGTATCTGTGAGATGGTGTGTGTTTGTGTTCATGCATCAGCGGAATCTAGTTGTTCATGCCAGGTTTTCTTATCACACTTTTCTGCCTCTTTGAACTTGCACATTCCAGCAATACAAAATGGACACATGTCTGCTGATAATGTCAACATACTTACATTCACAAGGAGAGATTTTGTGTAACTAGATCTAAAGTAGCCTTTTTTGTGTTCATTACCTGACCCTGTCTGCTTACACAATACTAGAAGAGCCGTTCATGGGAAGAACTCCAATACCGCAAGCACCTCTAAGATGTTAAAAGACAACAGATGTGGAAGAAATTAGCATCCGATTACAATATCCCTGGCTAAATACTCTCCTACAAACCTCATTTTTACATGTTATCTGAAGGAAATTCTCACTTCTCATAGCAGACCAGGTTCAATAGGGTGCTGAGAGCATCCTGTTATCTCTTTAATTTAGATCACATTATCCTTTAGACTCCTGTACATTCATCTAAGAAATTCCACTTGGAAATATGAGTAGGTACAAAACACATCTAATGCACTCTGATTAGGGGGCTACCACTTAGAAAGCTTGAGACATAACCAGATTTGTCTATTTCTATTATTTCTATCTCTTTGTCCAGAGTAAAAAATTCTGGGGTTTTTTGTTTGTTTGTTTTTTTCTTTTTTTTTTGGAGGGGGGGGGGGGCAGACCCACCAACTGCAAGCCTTTATCTTAATTCAATAGTAAAAAAAAGTACAATCATTCCAAACAAAAATCCTTCAACAGTTTTGATACAGTCATTCAAAATTAAAACCAATGCAAAATAGATATACACAACTTACAAATCAAAACTGAACAGTGCCAAATACAAATAGAAGTATGAAAAACCCCTTTCATAACATTTCAGAATACAGATATTGCCTGGCATTGAAGCTACCTTCTTGAATACCTATTAGAGAACTTCACAAATCTTAACAGTACTGACAACTCATTCAGAATTTACAATCATTTCCGCTAAAAAGACATCCTACTTTTCAAGAAATTGTTTAAACAGCCCTGATGAATATTAGTATATTTTGTAAAACAAAGTACATATAAGGCTAGTGAAAGTAATTCCCTAATATTACCGCCTGTAATCAGGGGTTATGGAGGAAGGTTAGGTACAAGTTAGTAAGTATGGCACGGATAAACTTCAAACTCATAGCTATTAAGTCTCTTTTATCAGGGCATTACATAAATGAAGCATGTGAGTGACAAATGTTCTTATACAGAGACTCACAGCCAAGACTGCTATTTTTCCTAATAAATCCCACCAGTCTGAAGAAGAGGAACGCTGTGCCTAGCTACAGTACCAGTTAACCCCTAGATTTGTCAGATTTGACACACAACTGCTGTGTCTAAGAGTGAAGCTGGTACAATAATACCCCATTGCACACTGAAGATCCAGTTCATGCTTGCTAATTGTGTCACGTCCCCATCAGCTGTGCTGGAGAGGAACTTGTCAGCAGGAAGGCCAACATTATGGCTCAAGAACTCCACCTGAGATGGGTTGTTTTACTAAATGCTATCAACTTCTCCACGGATCCCCTCAGTCGGAGATGTTCAGAAATGGGATTGCACCACCACCTAACTCTTCCCTCTTCTGGGACAAACTCCGAGCAGAGAAGGGACCAACATCACCTACACATCTTTGCCCTTGCTTTTCATACAGTCTGTACCAAAGGGGAAAAAGAGCTAGCATGCAGTCATTGACAGAAGTGAACAAGAAAATTCTTTCTAGTACTTTTCAGGTTAAAATGGAATTCCCTGTTTCAGCATTCTTCTCATATTCTGCTACATACATCTGTAGCTCTTACATCTGAGGTTGCCAAAGAATGCTGCTTTTCATTATGACTTCAGTAAGCAGGAGCACCACATTTCTTCTTACCTTTTTGTAGCTGCATCACTAAAAATAGGACTATAAAACATTCAGAAAGGATGTATTTCATTTCAGCAACAAGTCAAATTAAACTGAAAATATTCATTTTTAAAATATCTTAGAAGATTTGATATTTTTGTTTCCAGTGTGTCTCTAAACTAATGCAAACGTACTTCCTCTGTAGAAGAGAGCAAACAAGTGTTGGTTTCACTACAGTACATATGATCTAGATACCAAGGTCTAACTAATCATAACATATTTATCACCATCTAGCATTTGGCTTGTATATGATGTCCACAGGCACTTGTAGTGATAGCTGTCAAACTACATTCTACTTCTGGCATAAATGAGCATAACAACAAAGATAAGAAATGAAGTGCAGTATAGAGTAACAACACAGCCTGGAATTTAGCCCATAGTAAAGAAACAGTCAAATTAATTATCAAGTTCAATGATGGAGGTTCATGCTTACGGTGGCAGAATATTTCAGAAGTCACCAAGCTTCATGGGGCTTGTTTCTACTAAAGGTGCTAAAATTGTTTTAGAAATACAGTATCCTTCTCCCTTCCTTTCTCTTTCACCATCTCAGAGATCAGACGTTCCTGGAGAAGGATGAAGAAAAGGACATGACCCACCCTCCTCGGATTTCAACTGTTTCTTCCCATGCCATTTAAGCATAAGCATATTTCAAGTATTCTATCCAAAAAAAAGCCTCATGGCACTCTCTTTCAAGGAAAAAGGAATACAAATGAAAACGGGGGGGGGGGGGGGGAAGGGGGGAAAGAAAAACAGATTATCAGTGACGAAGGTCCTAGTTGCTTTCCAAAGTCTTGTCCATATTCCATATTTTAATATTCTAATTTAATTTGGCAGTAACCTTTTCTTCCCCCTTGGTCTGCTTATGGTCACTTTTCTATTACTTCCTTTTTCACTTCTCCCTTGAACTGGAGATATTCCATACCTGTAGACCTCAAAAGATTTTGCAAGTCTGCATCCATCTCTCAATCTTACTTCGAGGGAAACCATGATTCTCAGAAGCAAAGATGAATTTCTAGTCAAGCCTTACAAATGCTATCAGTGATAAAGATGAAGTAGTTTTAGTGGCTGGGGAAAAACAAACAAACCAACCAAGTCCACAGAACAGAAAGAAGAGAATATTGCTTGGCCATGCATTGCATTACAAGGATAGTGATGGCGAAAGCAGCCAGTAGCATCACCTGCAACATTATATGGTCCACTGGCACATGATTAAGTCAAAGTCCTTCCATTTAAACTGGAGGTTCATCTCTCCTTGACAGGAAAATTACAGAGCATGTGCATCATTCAGAAATGACTTGGGTTATTGACAATACAGAGAAAGTCCTTTATGACATTTCTGAAGCACAGAGGCAACAATTAGAAGATACACATACCTTTTTTCCTCAGATCACACTTTCCTCAATTTTTTTTTTAATAGATTATTAAATTTATATATAAGTCAAGTTCCTGGCAGCTTCTTGTTTCTTCATCTTCTGTCATTCAGTAGTGAATGCTTAACAGGTAAAAAAATACATAGTCCTTTTCTGCAGCAACAAAGTCCCAAACCAGCTGTGGCACTTTATACAACTAACAGTTCCCCCATGATCCAAAAGCCACTAATTCCACTAGTTCACAGGCAAGTAATGGATATTTTTTCCTGAGAACCTCTTGATTTAAATTAAAAAAAAAAAAAGGAGAGAGATACGACCAGATGTAACCAGGGACTGATAGGCTTAAAATTTTTTTTCAGTCCTTCAATCAGCATCTAGTACCCAAAGTCAGTTTTGTCTGTCTGATGACTAGTCACACCAAACCCATACAAATATACATGAAGAACACCTGCTAAGGCTTCAGAACAATCTGATACAGAACAATATCGTTGTTCAGCAGGAAACTGAAAAATGGAAATTAGCAATCCTAAAAATCAGTGGACTGCATAACAGGCAGAACACATCACAATTCTAAGCTGTATAAACAGAGACAAGTTAAAGGGCATCTAATCTTTAAATTCTCTAAATTAGTTACACTAAATCCTATACTAGTTTAACTGTTACAGTAAATCCTTAAAATAAATATTATTCAGCAAAGGCCATGACAACTTGTGCCATATTTGTAAAGCCCGGGCCACCTCAAACGAGATCAAACTCATTCTGTATTCTTGAGAGCCTGTTCTAAATAGTAAACTTTGTATTGTGCATACATGAGGAATATATTCACCTGAAGGGCTGTTCATAAACAAATATGTAGTCACCTATGGCAGTGACCACCATCAAATTCATTTTTCATCTTTACACATTACAAATACTTCTGATTACTCAATACATATGTACATATGGATGTATAATTATATATTGATTAGTTTAGCTTTTAGCATAACATATGAATGTATTGAATTTCTCCAGAGTAACAGATAACATTTTTTAAAATTATACCAATAGACCATTAGCATTATGAGTGAATTTATTTTCCCCAACAGTGTTAAAGATATGCAAAATTTTCATTTTTCAGAGTTGCATAGTAGATGATTAACACCAGCTCTGCTCATTATCTTGCTTAACAAAACTTCTCTAAAAACAAATAAATCAAAAATGTCTCTAACATTCCTGAATAAATAAATTACAGACCTGTACAGTGGCAGCAATGATATTTTAAAAAGCTTGTGCAAGCTCATTGTACAATTTTACTACAAAACTGCAATTTATAACAAAACTGTCCACTTTCTTTTCTACCCAGTTTTACTCAAAGAAGTACCTTCTGCAACCCAAGAAACTTTAAAAAAGCTACATATCTGGAAACATTAACCCCATGTTCCAATGTGTTACAATATACAAATAACAATATGAGAAGAACCCTCACTGCCCATTTTACAATGGGATTTGTAAGGAGAACTGCAGTTGAAGAAAACAACTACTATCTGGGTAGGATATCAGATTTCTACCACTATAAATGCATACTTTATATTTTGTATTAGAAACATACTTCTTGTCTCAGACTTTAGAATTATTTTTTTTTCATTACACATGGACACTCAAGTCAGTCTGGGAGTAAAACACCCTGCATTTCCTATCCTCACTGGAAAAAATCTTCACTTAAAGAAGGAATCTCCAATTTTAAAGATTTAGTGAATTGCCTTCCTACCTTAGTGCCCATGTTCAAAGGAAGAACTTTTTATTTTTTAATATATATGTTTACAAAGTAAAAACACAAAGTCTTGTCAACTAAACTGTATTTTGTTGTAGTTTGGGGTCAAAATAACCATTGCTGCAAGAAATGCACACATCATAGAAAGAATTTCCTCCTCAAAAGAAATTATTGAAAAACATTTGTTTCCTCTTTAGAACAAAGAGCATAACGAAACACAACCTGTAATGCAACCATAATAAAATGAAACTGTTATCTGTTGCTAGTTCCCTACCAGCCCACAGATTTTTCTTAGCATTAAAAAACAGCATGTAAATTAAGGTGACTGAAACATGCTTTCAGCGAGCAGAGTAATATGGTAGCTATTCATCACCTGAAGTCATAAAACACTAGGTCTTGTCCTTAGCATATTCTAATGAAGCCTATCATGCAAATGAGAGTGACCTTTTCTGTGCATTCTGCAAGTTCACATTTATGTGAGGAGTATATATAGTTTGCCAATACAAACTAGCCAAAGACTGCGTAATTACTGTAATCAATTAGTAGTTAGTGTCGCTCTGCTCATTTGTGGCTAATGTCAGCTAGACCATTTTTGAGAAAACCACCCTGACAGCCTCCTTCTTGTTGTTTTTGTTGCTGCTGTTATTCTGCAACAAGAAAACAAGATACACAAGTCAAACTTCTCAAGATGGAAGCACAGCACTATTTTTCTAAAATGCTTTCTCTTAAGGTGAAAAATAAAAATAAGACCTGCTCCTGATATGGGTATAGGTTCTCCAGTAAAGTTATGTATCCTTAAAATGACATTGAAGTTTTCTGCCTGTAAAATGAAACATTAATATTTAAATATTTAAATGAAGGATGCTCTCCCATGAGGCAGTTCAGATCGAGTAAGGAAGTCTTGGTAGAACTTAGGCACTCTTTTCAATGGATGAGTAAACAGGCCATACCCTCTGCTCAGCAACAGTCTATTTTGTAGACAGTTATGGATAGGAAACATTACTGGAGCTGGTAATTAAAGTAAAAACTAATACTGTCTCAGAAATGGGGAATTTTGTCCAGGAAAATCATTTATCATGCCTTACAATTCCGCGCAACTGAAATGAATTATCTTCTTATTTAGCACGTCTATTTTATTCTACAATATCTTCCAAACTGAAACAAGGACCACTTGCTGTTTTTCGTATCAAAATCAAGTAGACGTAAAGAAAATGTATGCCAGTATTTGAAATTAACTGCCTATATAACATCTGATAAGAAAACAGAACTTTAAGACAAATAAGAAAATACAGATCACTGTTTTTCATTCCTTTTATACTCACACCCTTTATAATGGTCACATCTGAGCGGTTTAGGAAACCAAAATCAACTCTTTGCAAAACCAGAACTGTACATTAAAAACAAAACCAGATTTGTGTCATAAGAAATCAATAAAAATAATTGTACTCCCTGATTTTACACCTATGCTGAAAAATGTAAACTTCTTTTTCTCTTTAAGAAATTACACTTTTAATGCAATGTTGCTACGTGTACAGATAGACACATGCACTTTATATATATAGCATATATGTATACTGTGCAGCAAAACAGCTTCGTTCCTATTTTCTGTGATTTGATGAACATTATAATCAATTTTTCATTCAGCAGAGAACTGCAAGTTTCAAATGGATATATTACAGGGACAAGAAAACACTGCTTTTTCTGATGAGAGAGTGAAGATGAGTTTTGGTTCCTTGCATGCCCATATCACACAGCCAATGCCGTGAGCATTTCTATTTTACAAAAAGCTCTGCAGTAAAGCAGATGCAACGCGCGTGTAACATTTGGCAGAGTAAAGCATCAGATATAGAGAACCATTTATAAAAAAATTTTGGCTATCAAATTCTAAAATTATTAACAAAATTAAAGAAAAATGTCAAAGAATTACTCATGCGTATTAAGACATATGAATAAAGATATCTGTGTATAGCACACTAGCATAAAGGTAACTGAATTGATACAACTGACGTAAAAAGTAAGAGGTGAAAGCTGAAACCTTCCCTTTTCTTCATTCAGATAAGAATATTCTTTAAATAGAAAATTAGTGCGTTTCAACTGTAAAGGTAAAAAAAGATTTTTTTTTTAAAGCTTTTTTCTTCCCCCCCCCAAGGTCTCATGAACTTCACTGGAAGCTGTCACGATGGTGAGAGCGGCAAAGGCCGGCAGGTGGAGGGGCAGAACCTGTGCTGGGAGGGCGGCGTGGCGCAGGTCGCAGGACACCCGGCGCAGGTCGCATCCAGCAGAGATATGAGGAGAGTAGTACAACCCCTCTTGGTGCCTCCTCCTGTTCTCCTTGGGCAGTCTGCTACTGCCGTACTCGGTACAGTCAAGCAAGAACATTTTCACCGACGGGTGCTGGTGCCAGGGCTGCAGCGTGGGGCAGACTGGGGGTAGCTACCACACTCAAACTTTTCCATCTCTTCCCCTCATTTGCCGCCTGCTGGCAGGTAAATCATTCGAGATCCAATTCTGAACGCACTGTAAATATATTCCCTCCAGTTTCACTAGGAGCAAGACTTCAGTGGACTCTTCTGGTTTATTCAACCATAAAATGAGAATACTACTTATCTCTGGAATCGGAAAACTTCTATTTGGCCTTGTTTGTAAAAATGCTTAGAGATATTCCAAGGAGGGGGGTGGGGGGTGGGGGAATCTGTTTAGCAAGAAAGCAGCATTACTTATAGCTAAGCTGGTGTCCCAGTAACTAAAGAGGGTGATTCAGGAATACATTTCATAGAGCCCTAAAGGATGTGGACTTTTGAGCTAAAAAAACAAAGCAAAAAACTAAAACAAATAGAAATAAAGTATTTGTTTCCATGGTAATTTTGGGGGGAAAAGAGCAATCGAGTCACAATAAATAGAGTGACATTGAAGATTTATTGGTTTACTTCTGCATACTGCTGGAGCCAGGCACCTCACGCCGCATCAAGCACATCCAAGGTGTCAATCCTGACACGGCGCCCAGCAGCAGGAAGATCGCTCTTTTCATTCTTGTCAGAGCACGCCGCGACAGGGGCATCTGACAGTTACTGAGAGGGACGACGGGGAAGACAAGGAGCGGAGAGCAGGGGAAAGCAAGCAGCATGCCCGGAGAGCCTCAGGCTGCGCGGCAGTGGCAGGGAAGGCCTTGAGGAGCTGTCACCTGACCGGCACCCATGAAAAGGCAAGCAGGAGATGCTTCAGAAAGCAGGAGACTCGCCGATCACTGCTGATCCACCCTGGGATGATGCCTTTATGATAAACACTCACGACAACTTGCGACCAAAGTGCTGTTACAACACTAATTGTCCATGAAAGCTGACCTGCAGCAAAGCAGCAGAGTTCAGTTTCGATAGGCCTGGCTCAAGAGTACGAACGCAATTGGGGATGACAGAAGACATCCACGCATCAAAAATCTCTGAGAACGGCCGACGTGACTTTGCACACTGTAAAAAAGCAGTGGAAATCCTAGACTCCTGGCTCTTTGTCAGGAAGGCAGAAAGGACTGTGGGGGTGGCATTTTTAAGAGCATCTTTCCAAACTAACATAAGCTTTGCACAGCCTTGAAAAGCATGGATGGAACTCTTTTTCCTCCATGCTGTCCTTATTATTATTATGTCTTTAACCAAGTATAAATCCCACACAGTTAATGATAGAAGATCACATTTTTCCCAGCCAAAGCAATGTTCCTCCTTAAATTTCAAGTTATTTTCTGATTTTGATTCAACTGAACAGTTTTCTCCCCATTTTGTTTTAACTCAGCAAGTGCCAGGACTTGCAACTTTCTGGTGTAAATCCCTTGCAGAAATGCTGGAAGTGTGTCAAAGGAAGTGGGAAGCATTTTAACTCTTACTCTCCACTGCAAATATTTCTTTCAAGTAAATTTTACAAGACAAAAGGATTATAAAATAAAAAGGAAGAAAAACAGCAGTACAGCTAAGGTTATGCATTTGAGGACTAAGTATCTTTTTTTTTAAAGTATGAAAATAACTACATCGGAAGAAAATAAAAGAAAAACTCTAAATTTTTAATCACAAGCAACACAGAGTGATTTGCTGTTGCATGATGTTTCAGATTTTTGAATGCTTAGTTTGAAAGGAAAGCTTCAGCTTTATTACATTTTGGAATTTACTATTACTGCAGCATTTCAGACTTTTTTTAATAAGCTAATAATGTACATGAAGCATCTTTCTAGCATTGCAATTTAAAATCACATTTTGTGATATTAAATGACCTTTCTTATTATATCTTATTAAAAATAGTTAGCCCAAAACCAATATTTTAATTGATAATTTTTCCAGTTCAACTTTTGAAAGTCTAAGAGGAGAATGAAGTGCAAGGAACAAAATCAATCCTGAATCCTATTTGATAACCATAATTTTGGATCAAAAAACAGTTAATCTTGTTTAACTTTTGAAGTGGTTCAATGTTTAGATTGACCTAAAGTTTAAAATTAAATTGATTAAAAATTGAACCAGTTTAATTATTCAAAAGATTTCAAAATTACCTGTTTTAAATATTGAACAGATTGAAAATGTTAAGCTACAATGCCAAAAAAATTAGACATGCAACCCAAAAATAACATAAAAACACATATGGAGAACCTCAATAGGTGGGAGGGGTTGGTGTTTTTTTGTTTATTTTCATTTTATTTTTAAAAGAAAAGGAATAATGCACAATAAATTACCGAAATTTTATAGAGATGATAGGACCAATAAAATACATAAGACAATATTCGAACATTTGGCAGAGGAAACCAAATCGAATGGCTTATTTTTAGAGATAGCACAAGATTACAAACTAACACTATATCATCCAGTTGGTTGCTTGCACTCCCCTCAAATTTCTCCAACCTGGGTATTTCTTGAATACCTCCCACTTTAAAACATACATGCACACTCACATCCTCACATAAGACATCCCCCATAAGACAGCCTTAGGCATCAGCGTTAAACACACATGTAGGAGGGTAAGTAGGCAGGACAAAGCGGGTCATTCAGGTTATTTACTTAGGATGGCAGATGACACATGTCATTCAGATACAGCGGGGTTACTAAGTTATAAGAGAAGGCTACATGTAAAACTACGTTTATCCACATTCCTTTTCAAAAGGAAGTTTCATATTGTCCCACACATTTAAGATATTTTTTTATTAAAGTGTGTAAGTCTACCGTGTTATGGTGTAAGGCTACCATGTCACTTGTACAGCACCTAACTCAAAGGTTTGAACTAGATTTGGTATGTTGGTATTACTACAATTAAAATGCTGTATTATTAATAATATACTAACACATAAATACTAAAATAATTTTATATCCCTATACCTATGGGCAAAAAGACCAAAGACCTCTACTACAACCAATGTAATACATTCTTGATTTTTAAGAAGCTGCTCAACTTCAAACAACAATTATTATTATAGAAATGCAAGAACCTTGACACACAGTTCAAAATAGAAACTTCTTTTAACTATATGACCTTACTAGACTAAACACAAAATATTCTACAGGGACACATAAAGACTTAAATACTTTTTCCTGTTTTTTCCCCCTGTATTAACAACATCCTTCAGCATTCATTTAGCTTAGCATTTTTTTCCAGAATTAATATTTGATAGCATATACCATTGTTTCCAAAGAACACTTTGTACAAAAAGTAGTAAGAGAAATATAACCTCTGCTTGGCACTTCGCTACAAGTTAAAAAGGTCTACGTGCAAACAATGCTGAGCTTATACACTGCTAAGAGACAAAGCAAAGAAACAGTTTACAAGAATATACATTCAAGAAGACAAAAAGGGAGAGGGAAAAAAAAAAGTGCCATAAGTGGGACATCAAAACCAGAGCGTGCTCATGAAAAAAATGAGCACATACCACCAATTAAAATGAAGGTGCTAAGCTTGCTGCATCTCAGAAATCAGACATGAGATGGCCAGAATATAAAAATGAAGCCACCCCTTTCTAAAGCTTCTACTCTTTTCAGGAGATGTAGAAGACAATACAGCAACTAATTCTCCTTTTAAATAGAGAAAAAAAATGGGCATTTCTAAATGTCAGAATCGGTTGGGGTAATTAATTTGTTAAACTGCTTAGTTTACAAAAGAGATGGGAAATTTGGCCATTTTAGTATTAATCTATAATATAAATACACACACATATATACACACATACAGGCACTACACATCATTCAAACTAGTGGAGCCATTACATAGAGACAATGGTGAAAATACTTAGAATCGCATTCATGCCCTGCTTCCCAAAACCCAGACATGCCTCATTAATGATGACAAAACAGTGCTTTATACAAGGGAGGACATGTCTATAGTTACTCTTCACCAGGCCCCAGGATTTTAAAGACAGAACATTACAAAGCAAACAAGAGTCTTACTTTTCTTACTGGCACAAGCCTGAAACTAATCCAACTGTTTCTCGGCGTCATTGCCAATACAAACCATATTCTCAAATCATGAACCCGAGCTTCCAGAGCAGCACTTGCAGTAAGCCTCGTATTTCATGGAGTACTTGAGCGCTGTGCTGCCCCTTCCCCACACGTTCTCTGCCTTCCCTGCATCCCCAAAGCTGCTCACTTGGCCAGCCAGTAACTGGGATTAGCTCGCTGATCTAACTAGAGGCTAATTTCCTTTTACTCTAAAAACTAATGCTGAGCTCCTCCAACTTACCTCGCAGCTTTCTGAGTCACGTTTGACAAGAAGAGGCCAGGGATGTGACCGCATGGATAGGACAGCACCAAGTTTTGGCAACTGCACAAGCTCAGATCAGCTTTAGCTTCACAGCCCTTTAAAGGCTGTGGTCGTAACAGGCCCCTGCTTTAGAAGATGCAGGTTTTGTTTTATACTATTTTCATCTCATGTCTGATTTTTATGAGGTTCTAGGTCATTAGTCACACTACAAATAATAGCCTTAAAAGAAAGACAATGCCCAGAACCTGTCTCCAAACTGAAATCCAAAGATTTGAAGTCCAAACAATCCAAAGAAATGACAGAAATGCCTGATGTTTTAGTTGGAGCCAGGCTGTTACCTCCCATGGGTGTTCATTCCTGCTACTCATTTCTTTTCTGTTGTCTAAAAGACATTAGCCTGGTTTTCCTCCTTTTTATGATACTCCTACGTTGGCACTATCCTATCAGCCAGACCACACTGTACAACACCTGCCATTTTCAACAACCACTCTACAGAAAGTATCAGAAGTCTACTTTAAAAGTATCCTTAATTACAAAGTGGTTACAAAGGCTTAATATCATCGTTTATTCATGGGATACAGCCTTTCAAAACTATGATATCCATTGATAATTCTAACAAATGCTCGGTCCATAAATATTTAATGGCCACTTGTGGGTGTTTTATGTTGCTGTCTTTGGAGCTGACCTATTCTCAGGTTTATTAATTGGAAAAGGTTTATTTTATCCTAAATAAGATATGTAATTTTACAATATTCAAGTTATGTGTAGAGGAAATGGGGTAATTCTGTCTCATGCAAACAAGGAAAACGCATGTTTCACAGAAAGCACACAAATCAAATTAACGAGGGACAGTTTATTTTGTGTGATTTCTCAGGGCTTTCAGACAGAAGACTGGTTGACAGATGCCTCCATCCTTAAACAAGCCAGTAACAGTTTAATTGTAACTTCGTGGTTGTTCCCATTCCTGTGTGTCTAACAAGCTCCCTCCTTCACTTTAGTGTGGGATTTAGCTGGCTGGCCTGAAGCTAAACCCACTGTTGAATCTAAGTCCCTCCTGCCCATAAAACCACTTACCACTACAGTGCATGCAACTGAAGTGTCTTGCTAAGACATGAGATCTTGAAAACTGAATGTAAGTTTGAAATATAAAGCACAACTGAGGATTATGGCATAACTTATGGAAGACAAAAACCCTGTATTTTCTGTACAGGACCACTCCCTGTCTAGTCTTTACAGTCTCACCAGCCATGACATCACTACCACATCCCTTATTATACCAGCAATAGCTTACACTTCCATCCCAAGGATCCAGTGGTGCTGGGGTGCTGCAACCCCATCACCCCAGTGGACTAAGCCTGTTTACTAAACCTGAAGGCATATATTGTCTCTGAAAGGCCTTCAGCTGAATGTTTTTGACATATGATTCCTTGCACATCCACTGTTACAACAACAGAAATATTGACTGTGCCAACAAAAACTACTATGGAGAATACTCACAAAAATTGACCATTTGCCATTAGAGCCTATTCTGTAACGACCCACTACGTACATACTGTACAATTATAAACCAAAAAGGGCATTAAATGACATTAATGTTGTAAAGCCAAACACCTAGTGCTTAGGAAACTCCAAAAGTAAGATTGCTTTTGAAATTGCAACCCATTGCACTGCCCGTATGCATCTTACTCTATAGCTACAAAACTTCCAGTATGTTTCAGACTTATTTTCTGTTTTAACAAGGAATCCAATTATTTCAGCTTAAAAATATTCAAAAGTCAGTCTATGTAAAACAGATAGCCACATTTCAATTTAAGGCAGGTATCAAAACCCAGGAAATTTAATTCCTAATCAAATAAAATGAAACAAGAATCTTTTAATAGGAAGTGTCCAGGCACTTAGAAACAGGAAGGCCAGGTATGTTTAACACACACTTTATCATATTACATATATATATACTAGATGATAAAGAATAGTGGCGACATCTATCAAAAAGAAAGGAACAATTTCTACAGTTACAGGCTGCAATCTAAAAATTCAGAGTTTACTATATTCCAGTCTTTCTCAGAACATAAATTCTGTAGGTACGAACTTGGCCAGCTATATAGTTGTAAAACCAACCAGAACAGTAATCTTTGATTTTGAGGCCACCGAACACTTCTCTTATACATATATTCCATAGCATTAAAATACTGTGTCATTCTAGTTTAGTATTTTCATTTCTTTCACTTGTGAGGCAAAGAAATGGAAACATCACATATTGGATTTACCCAGAATTAGTTCTCAATTTCACATGAAGCCTTGAAAACCTTCACATTCCTGACACATTGAATGTTAAGAACATGGAGTTGCTCTTAGTGCTTCATTAATGAGTGGACACCCTCAGTCTGTGTGCTAGAAGTAGTATCAGACCACAAGGCCATCTTTCTTAATGAAACACCACTGTACCAGACACCATTACTGTGTGCAAAACAGACAAGACAGTTGTCATGTTGCGCTATCCTCCATTGTCATCATTTATCTATAGAATTTCTTGATTAAAAAGTGGTATGTATGGCTGAACAGCTAGGCTGCATTTGCAGCACGGTCGTCATCTTTGGCAGTAACCAGAATTAGCTATCTGTGAGCAGTACCTTAAATTAATATCTCCAATAAAAGAGGGGTTGTCCACCATTCTTGGCTATTGGAGCTTAGGTACGCAAGAGCCAATCACTAGTGTGTTTTGGCAGCAGTCCAGGACACTAATTTGTAAAGGATTTTAACCTGATACAGGGGCACAGGTTAATCTTGGAACCTAATTTGTGTGTCTCTTAAATGCAAACTCCTTGTGGCAAAGGCTGGGCCTTCTGCCTTTGAGAATAGTTTCTATAGTGCAGGTGCAACTACAGCAAACCAAACTGACAAATTAAAGCACTAAGATACAAACAGATTGTCAGTTGAGCCAATACAACTATTAGGAGTTTACACCTTCCAAGTCACCTTTGTTAAAGCTGAACTAATTTAATAAACTTATACAAAGTCTTCCCTTATACATATTTACATTCTGTATGACAAAACATATGCTATTACCATTAATCCATTCACTTAGATAGCCTTAGTCAGTGACAAAGAAATGTTTGTGTAATAAGCACAAATGCAGACATACTTGAGATAGAAGTACATTTGCTTACTGGATGCCAGAACACTGTGTTACCAATAATTTTTAACCTATCTAGATAATACTGAAAGCTGAAAATGCCTTTAAAAAGTTGTTTTAACACTAAACAGATACCTCAAACACAAGGTATGCTCCATAACCATAAGCAATATTTATTTTTCCCTCATTAATCAAATGGAAAATAAAACAATTTAGTCTTTCACTCTTTTCACTGGCAGTGAATATTCTAAACAGAGAGGAAAGCCTCAAATCACCAAAGTGAACGGGGCCACTGCCATGCTGGCAATTAAATAATTCAGGACTGAGACATCTTTACCCAAAGGCGCGACTTTTGTACTGGGGTATTATACTTCATGGCATGTTTGTTAACGTCATCAAAAGCCTTAAAAACAACACCACATCTTCCTTTCCCCTATTTATTTATATTAATATTAACAAAACAAAACATTTCAAATATTAATATTCTTTCAGAGCCCCACATTTCAGGTAGCTTGTAGGCAACGTGTCAGATGAAAAAATGCAAGACATCTAACAGCACTATTTAGCACATGGTTTTCACTCTTTGAACTTTGTGACTTCTTTGATTTTCTTTCCTCATTATGGTCACATTCTCCTAAGCTGATATATTCTGTATGCAGTACAGTAATTCTCCTTTTATATACAACACTGAAAACCTTGGAATTATGCCATTTTCATTTGTGCAAGAGATGCAGAGGCAGCTGCTCTCTTGGACAGTGGAAGTTTTGAAAACAGAGAATGAAAAGTAAAAGACTTCTAGTAAACATTTAACTTCTCTATAATGATATGAAAGGCAATACTTGCAATATTCTTGCCTTTTGAAAGTTAAATGATGAGGCCCATTACACCTACTCAACAACACACACTCTCAAGGAGGTAAGTTCCTAGGCAAGAGAATGAAGTGAGCCTCTATGTGTTTAGCCAGAACCATACTGGACCTAATGAACATAAATAAAGTCAGAATGAAGTAAAATGTGTACTCTAAATGTATTCTCTTTGATTTCATCTTTTTAAGAATTGGCACCCCTGTTGAAAAGGGAGGACAAAGAAGGTAATTTCTCAAAAATCTCTTTGCAAACCCACTAGATAGGTAGAGCTTATTTTGCAAATCACCTAAGTAAAGCATTGCTCTGAGTAGATAATGTTGCTGTTAACAGATGATGCCTGTCAGAAAATCACATACGCTGATGGACCTTGCAAGGCTGCTTATGCTTCACTCTTCCTGGAACGCAGAAAAAAAATATAGGAGACGGCACTATCTTCCAACTGCTAATTTTTGTGGAACCAAAAAGAGATGTCAGTTCAGTTAATTGTGCAGAAGAGTCTGTCTTCCCTCTCCTTTCTTCCCATGAAGAACAGAGTAGTTAACAATATTGGCATTTAAACCATCATCATTGGGCATCTGAATTAACACCTCACAGAGATGAACAGACAAGTTCACACCTTTCAAATCTACTGTGCTAAAGGCACTTCTGTAGACATGCCGGTATCAGTTACACTTGGTTAATACTTCTGAGGCACCATAAAAGCTAACAATTTATTTTTCCTTAATAAAAGCTATGACATCGAAGAAGAAGAAAGCAGCTGAGAAAGTATACTGTAGTATTATGTACCAATATTGTTCAAGTTCAGAATAGCACAAAATCTGGTCCTTCCACCACAGGAAAAATTTTTGTCCTTTTTTATGAGTTTTTCTCTGGGGTTTCTATCAGTTTTTGCTCTATACAACTATATGGACAAACAGGTACTTTTCAAATAGCAATCACCCTAAGCAGCACTTTATACAACAGCTAACCAATAATTTGGAAGCTGGGGGACAATTTTCTTCCAGCAGCTGCTTCCTCCATGGGTTTATCAAACCTCACCTAAACATTCAAGCAGCTATTACATGGTTGTATGGTGCTTAGCTAACAATTTCACCTTATAAATACATCCTCATATTAATAATTAGAGACAGCACATGGATGGCAGTAAATGTTGTGGTCATGGGAACACAAACACTTAAGCAATTCTGGGTAGGTCTGCATGGCATAATACAATGTTTTGCATTCAGTCAATCTACAAATCCAGAGCAAGGTTTGTTGCTGGAAGCAGTCTAAGTACATTATATAGGTATTCTACTAGGGAAATCAGCTATATGAAGGAGAAAGGTATATTAGACATGGTGGAACATCAAGGAACAGAGCTAGCTAAGGTTTTTCCACACTGCGCTATACTGCATGATATAAACACAACCTAAAAGACATGAATGAACAAGGTATAGTGCTGAACTTGTGCAATTTAAATCAAAGACTTTTTCTGGCACCTTTTTTGTTCCTTTGTGGGCAACAAGTTTTCCTAAGGACTTTTAATCTACCTCAAGCGGAGTATCTAAACCCACCCTGTAAAGAAAACAGGTTTGCACATTACAGCCAAGTTTTCCAAACCTATGAGGGTTACCTGACTACAGCAATCCCATCTCTTCCTCCAGACAGCACTGTCTGTACCACAACACTTAGGTTTCCGTGGCACTTTAGATTTTCAACTATGCTAGGATAGCTAGCTCTTCTTCTTCTCTCTAATTAATTCTGACTCTTCACCTGTTTTCCATTTCATATTCCCAGAGACATAAACTGTAAAAAAATTAGCTCTTATTTGTACCTAATAACATTCTCAGTTGAGGAGCTTATACTGGAGTCATATTTGCTTGAGAGATGCTGAATCCCCTTGAGACTGTCTGCCACAGATATTATCCCTTTTAATTTCCAATTCTTTTTATCACAAACCCTTCTCTATGCTACGGGACTGTGAAGATTACACAATAGGTGCTCTAAATAGAAATGCTCCAAGATTCTTAAATCTCCATCTCAAATTGCTACTTAAAAGCCAGTCGACGCTGAAGAGTTTTTGTAACAGGTAAGGTTTTGGTAAAGTGGGTATTTCCAGATTGAGTTACCTAGCCCTTTAAATTCTGTGTACCATCCATTTATACACATAATGCTGACTGAGAACTATACTCTCTGCTCCTATCATTTTTTCTCCACAGTCTTAAGTGGGGTCATCTCCCTTATCACCAGGGAATCAATGCCAGGTTACTGTGCCATCAATTTAATTGAGGGGAGGGCTGCTTAAAGCATCTCACATTTCCCAACGAACATAATGGGATTCTGCCTCCTCCTGACCTGTGGTGGTGAAGGGACCTTCCCCAGGTGAAGGCCTGACTCACAGCCCAGCTGCCCCCACCCCAAACCCCGTCGCCCCCCGCTCCCAAAGACTGGGGGTCTCCGTTAATCCTCCCTGTCAAAGGCAGCTGGGGAGACAGAGGGGCTTCCAAGATAAACACTGCCTCCCCTATTCAGAAGTTTAAATATCATTTGGTAATTTTACCAGACATGTGCTCTCCAGGGTACTACATGCATTTCAGAAAAGCTACTATGGGGGAAAAGGAAGGAAAGAGCACCTAGCTTTCTAGCAACAACGAATGTGAATAATTAGTCATTAGCAGTGTTTTTTGTTTTTTAAATACATGGCAAACAGACATTTTTCCAAAGGTGTTGCTCAGCAGTCCTGACAACTGCTGTCCTCAATGTAGTTTTGGAAGCACCCTAGGATTTCTCCGGGAGAGAGGAGGACAGAGCTTTCCCACCGCTGTCCCTCGCTCAGTGCCAAGGTTTTGGTAATTGCAGATAAAGCTGTGTATTGTTGCAGTCTCCTTTGTGTCAGCAGTAGAAACCAATAAGAGCTTTTGAAGAAAAAGTGAGAGCATCAGAACAGGAACATCATGGGTTTATTTGAATTACTAGGATTCTCTAGAATGTTGGAAAAAGGACCACAAAAAAATTTTTCTTTGATTTCTTTCAATATATCCAACTGATATTGGTAAGAAGTACAACAGTTTTCAGCATCCTATGCAATGACATGTATCTACATATATATTGTATATATATATATTGCATGAAGAAGATACACTCTCCCAGCCAAGATAGCAAAAATATGAACAACTACAGAAAGAACGGGATTATTATTCTAGTATGGAAGCAGATGTTTGCAAAGAAAACACACAGAGAAAGATCTATGCAGTATTTGATACCTAATATGGCTAAAATAACTTCTATCAAGACCAATCTTCTCTCTTCAATGACAAAACACGAGCTAAATTCAAAAAGCACACTTCAAAACATTGCCTGGTAGCCCCTGAGAATTGAGCACAGATAATCTTTCTTTCAGGTGCTACACATTATCCGATCAACACAACACAAACTGATTTCCATAAGAAATTCTAGCCTCATCATGCAACCTTCATGTTAATTTAAAAAACAGTCCTCGATTTTGAAATAAAGTTGAAAGTATAGTGTCAGAACAAAGTGAAAGAGGTATCATTAGCCTTCAAATGTGACAAATAAGAAAGACACAAACAAGTGTCAGGATAATTAAAAAGGCATTGTTCACTTTTTAGAAGAAAAAAAATGAATTGCACAAGAAATATTAAGCTAACAAAGAAAGAGCAAATATGAGTGGAAAAAATGACAGTTATCTGCAAAATTCATAAATGTGTCTTTTGTATAACCGTAATGATCATATTTTATGCTGTCATTTTACATTTAATTGCTCACCCTGGTACTTTACTTCATAGAAGCCATCAGTACCCCACAGAGCCAGATGCTGAATTGCAAAAAAACATACTGTGACCACAGACTCAGAGGAAAGTAACTTTGCTGAGCTGTGGTGTATGACAAGTTAATTTTTGCAATTATACTTTTTCCAAGAATAAATGGAACTGCAGGTCATTACTATTCTATATCATTAAAAAGAGGCAGAAAACGTTCTTGATCATAAAGGCCTCAAACTCATTTTATCATTACTTTGACATATGAAAGCAACTTTTCAAGCTGCTTTTCCTCAATATGACTTAATGAAATAAGCACCACCTCAGCTGAAATATGTAAACATCTTGATACATTAAGAAGCACATACCTAGAGAATATTGTTATTATTACACAATGCTAACCGATCATACGTCTAGCAGGAAAGAAATGTTATATAGGCTATGCTTACTCACAGCTGTTAGCTCTGCTGCATCACACTACATGAAAAAGTACTGAAGAGATATAGTTGCTCAGTTGTCATGCAGACTGAAATCATCCCCTGTTCATTTATCTTCCTATGAGACGTTAAATGTTAAGAAATATTTTTAAAAAGAATTAAGCGCGAGCAATGTCCATCACTGTCAAATTGTCTGTGCAATCAAACAGCATGAGAACAGATACCATTATGAAATATTTAATGTCTGTTTTCTGTATCTGTGCTTATGCCATCTGAAGAAAGACTTATTGAGAACTCCGAAGTTGGGTGGTTCTTTGAATTTCAAAATATTTACTGTGCATGGAGAACTCAGAACTTTCCAGAGCATTTTTTCTCATAAAATGCCTTTTAATTTTCTGCACAATTGCTTTACTTTCCCATCACCAATACAAACTATAACACTTGAGTGAGAAGAAGAGATTCTGCTTTCCAGATGAAGAATATATTTATTAAGACAAAAGAACGAGATGAAAACGTTCCAAGTGTCATTGCATCTGTTTGCAATAAACATTGAAAAATTGACTATGGAGCTGACAATAGACATCAGGTTGACAGCCAAAGAGCTGGAAACCCTCAGTTCACCCACTGAACAAGTGAATACAGTGACCCCCAAGCCAAAAAAACACCCCAATTTTTCAGAATCTTGTCTGCCAACCAACCAATCCTTAGTAGTGTTGAGTGAGACAAATATACCCTTTGTTAGCACACCCTTTAGTATATCTCTTAAATTAAGGGTGATGAGTTACTTCAGTTTTCTGAGAACAAGGGAGCAGGGACCAGTAGACAAGTAATGGAAGAAACTGTCCAATAAATCCTTTGACTGAGATTTTCAGATTAATGGAACCAACGAGAGACAAAGTGATTTCTTAAAACAGGCTGCTTGTAACTTCATACTCTTGTCCAAGTCCTAGTGCTTTCCTTCTGAACAAGAACCTTAACTATTCTGAAATTATTTGTACCTGTTACAGTTTGATAATCAGGAACACCTCTCCCTCATTCTCCATTTGATCTCCTTGCATGGCAGCCACGGAACCCTACGCATGAGATTCTATTCACATACAGGTTCTGCAACAGCAGCTTCATAGTGTTTTCATAAACACACAATGAGCCTCTAAACACACTTGCTATCAAAAAAGAATACCACAAACATTGGACACAGTTGTTTTTTCCCTTACTTAGGATACTAAGACTTTATTGCTTCAAGGTGGTATTTTTGTCAGGAAGAAGAAATTAGAATTACAGAGAAAAAAACGTATGGTTTGAACTGCATACCATTGCATACAAGTCTTCTACAGAAATGAAACACTATCCAATTAATTCTGTGCAGCTACAAAATAAGAGGAGGTTGTCCGTAGGCAGACAGGGAACCAAACAGCTTTTAAAATCTCCAGCACCACAATTTTAATCTCAATGCACCCTATTTGCAAACAAATCATTGCTAAGGAGATAAAAGTTTACTATTGTGAATAAAAGAATACTATTAAAATAGAATCAAAGTACTCAGTAAAGAATATCCATCTTGCCCTGGACTACCAATTACTTTGCTGAAGATTTATATATGCAGCATGGAATTTCTTTTTCCAAATTTTTTTTATTCAACCGTGTTTTAAACTCATGCCTGTTTACTGGGCAAGGAATAATAATCTTTCCCATAAGTAGAAAAAAATGTAAGAAAACAGGTACTCGACTATTTTTAATCTAACAATCTTTATCAGAATTCCTGTTACAATCAACTTGAGACATTGCAATTCTATTTAAAAAGCAAAACACAACAAAAAAAACAGAAGTCTGCAGCAAATCCATTTACACACTTAGCACCAGCAGCTTAGCACCTGTATAACCCAACAACAATGAAAGGCAACATGTGTTCCCTTTCTGCTCAGAAGGCAGTATTTAGGAAAATGGCAAGAACCTGAAGCAGTTGTTGTGAGGTTACTTACATAAGCAAAGATATGGTAAAATAATCTCATCTTTGTGGGCAGACCTTTGCAAACTTGCGAGAGTTAGCAGAGCTTAATACAGAGACATAGGATTACCTTACGCAGAATGGTTCACTGAGTCAGGATTTAACACGTTAAAGGACTAAAACCTACCTACTTTCTCTCCCCCTCTTTCAACTGTCAGCTTTCATCTGTATTCATTATTTTCACTATAAAACTGCTTTTGCATACCTCACAATATACATACATTTTATTATATGCATGACTAGAAGAAAAAAAAAAAAAAAAGAGTATTATCCTAAGAGAGATTGCTCAGGTTTTTTTCTGAACCCTTTCGAACTCCCTTTCACCTTCAAACCAAAGGCAACAATTTTTGACAACTAATGAGCGAATTTAAAACAAAACACTGTTAAAGCTCTTGTTCACAAAAACAATATTAAAGCCACCATACTGCAGTTCAATATATGATTAGAAGCAAAATTAAAGCATGTTAAAATATATGCTTTTTAACATGTACTATAAACATAAAAAATAGCAGATACTCTTTAACTGTCAAATAGGGATTTTTCATATCTGGTACACAATTTATTGTCACAGGCCCTTTGGTGCTACAAAAGTATTAGTACAGCTATTAACTATTTAATTCTTTAGCTGACACTGTTTTAGGAAAGGGATTTAAATAATTTACTTCTACATTCTACTGTTTAAATTTTGCTGCTAGGAATTCGTGCAACAAAGTTGTAGAAAAAACACATGATGCTTGTTGATAGTGATATAAGACAGGATTATTATAAAAACCAATTATATCTTTTCATTCTCCTTTGCTTAATTAAAGCAAGAAGAATCACTATCTTTCTCAGCAGTAATCATGTGGAAGCTGTATAGCACAGATACAGTAATTAACTTAACCTTATCACTTAACTCTATTGGGTCATTTGAGTGAGGCACAGTATCAGAGCGCAGAATCAATGCTGTAACGCTAACATCTTCAAGCAGTTCAGAGATTGAATAATGCCATCTGTAAATGGACAGTCTTTGTTCCTGCTTAGCTATGCTGGATAAATGTTCCTGCTCATAACTTTAATATGGCAGCTTAACCATTTAATCATTGTACATTAATACATTATCAATATTGTGAACATGTAAGTACAAAATTACTTGTCAAAGTAATCAGATATTACCGATTTTTGTGCATAAATACGATACGTGTGGGATTTTGTCTTAATTATATATTTTCACAAAAGAAGCCATAGCCCAAATTTTTTTCTTTGAGAGATTGAAAAGAATGATCATTTCTAAATGTAAATTTATTTTTCCTTCATCTAAAGCAGATTTTTAAAATTAAAAGCAATGTTCTCTATTTGCTTTGTTAAATTAACCAAGCGTGCAAAGTTTAGTGCATTTTAGCTATACAGGGGATACTTGGGCATCTGGGGGATTTTCATAACTGAAGACTTGTGCTGTATCACAACAAATTAAGCGTAATTAAACACTCTGTTCAGTGTCTATTGTTAATTGCAGCAGCTAATTTGATGCTTAGTTAGTGTTATGTTCTGAACTATTTCTGAGCACACAGAATTCTTCAGTTAAGACTGCTAGCTTATAGCCCTAAACTTATTTTTTTCATTCTCTTTTGACAGATTTTAGCTCATTTATTACTTTTGTTAAACGATCAGAAATTCCCTTGCCAAGGCAGTACTTTGAGGTCCTTCACTTTCACCAAGTCAGACACTAAATCATAGGGGACAATTATCAGCAAATGCTCTCCGACAAGCCCTAAGCCTGCTGAGGTAATGCAGCTGACAAACTTTGATGCGCCATGCCCGTGCACATTATGTTCACGTAGTGTGTACATCTGGGCACCCTTTATGGCGATGCAGCAAACAGCCAATCATTTATTCCACTCTAATTAGCACACATGTAAATCCTCACCAATCAAGCCACTCACAGGGTTACCGTTGTGGCAGCCATACAGCAAGCTGGCAGGACATGGGAAGAAAGTACAAGAAGCAACTATTGGGTTTGATTTGAACCTGCCGTCACGCCACGGCAGGTCCCCCCAGTCCTGACTGTAACCAGCTCTCCCCTTCACAACCCATCATCAAGCTACACGAGAAAAAGGTCATCGGGCAGACTGCCGACTGGCCAAGATGCTTTGATTCTTCACAGGCTTTGGGAGCACACCTGAAGCGACACGCGTCTCTGATAGCTTACAGCACAATAGCTGTCGCGGGCAAAAGTCAGGCGTAGCTCTAAAGCATGCGGCACAGCATGGAGTACACGTTACCTTAAAGAAGCACTGTCCACCTCAATATTTTAGAACCTGTTATGTTGCCAGGAAACTATCTGCCAGGTGTCAGCATCCCTTTTCTTCCTCACAAACCCAGGTGCCTCTGCAGTAACTCTCTTATTTTGAAATAAATAGCAAACACCTTCAAAAGGACAGATTCAGGCATTCCGAAAAACTACTGACACTGGTTTATATTATGCAACTCCAAAGAATACTGTGTGCTTTGAAATACCTAATGTGGTTAGCTCCCATTACCTAAAATTGAATCAAGTCGGTATGTAACACCCTACAGTGCTATTCATTACTAAATTACAAAATGTTCTATTTCACAACAGCTTTAAAATGTGCCCGCTTATTGTCAAGGATATGACAGTTAGCTTAATAAAAGTATTCCTCAAAACAGAGAGTATTTCTTTTTAGAACAAAAATCTACTTAAAACTTGTACCTTCATGCTTTCAGTGCTTACTGCAAGAAAAAAAGAAGTAAAACTGCATTTAGCAGTAGGATTTAGTTACACTGATTTACATTTTTATTCAGTGGACTGGAAGGATGGAAAGCCACATTCACTAAATGAATCTTCAAACTTTTTATACTTATGTGTATTTGTACTCGCCATTTATCTTCATCGGCATTTAAGTAAACATGTTTATAAATTGATTTGTTATATTATACAAATTAATGAAGGAACTAGCTATAAGTTTGCCATTGGTTCATTTTTCGAGCAACTTGTCAATAAAATAGCACTAGAAATAATTATTCTTGTAAGAGTATATGGACAACTAGAACAGAGGGACAGAAAGAGAAACTAAACTCTGGCAGTCCTTCTCCAGATAAACTGGAGCAAAGACAGTAGGATGAGAAAAATCTGCTCAGGAATTAAGTTAGAGTCATATTTTTAATGATGTTTTATAAGCAAAAGAAAATTTAAAATGAGATTATCTTCCATACAGTAACACCAAAACAGGACAATAATGCAGTAAATACTATACACCTACCAAAAAAAAAAACCCAAGCAAGCATATTTATCTTGTGAAATACTCAGCTTTCCTGAACAAATGTCATATTATGGATCCTTTCACTGTTGATACTGCCTCCCCAGTTAGTCACCCCTTGCTACAGAGCTACCACCAAGCAAGGAAGCAGGTTGTAGCTCTCAGCCTGGATACGGGCAGTTAGGTAGGACAGTCCCTCACAAGTTAGCAAGAAATCACTGTCTATTTGAGCATAAGAAGAGCCCGTTCAAGGAGAGGGGAATTCACCTTATGAGTTTTATTGGCTTATGAACCCACTCCTGGGATATCTGTAACCTAGCTACTGAAATTAGACACTCCTACTCTAAATTTACTACCAAAGCAATTGAATATGTATGTTTGCGTGACTGCTGGACGCTCATGGCTCTGCCAAGCCTCAGGTGGGGAAGGGCGGCCTGTGCGAGGCAGCCATGTGCTGGGGGACAGCCGGAGCCCTCGCACCTCCCCGCACGTGCCCTGCCCATCAAGTGCTGCCTGGGGGATCCCTGACCCACAAGGGACTGGGCGTGACCCAGGGCCACACAAAACACAACTCTCCTTTCCCAACCCCAAGGTAACATTGTGCTCCAGGGCCAAAAAAGTATCAAGTACCAACCAAGCGCTGCTCTGGCAGGCATCACTCCCTCACATGGCAGGCAAGGAAGGTTCCAGAGCCGCTTGGGGCGACCAGCCCATGCACAAAGCACACCCGCCCCGGCAGCCGCTCAAGCCCCAGCCAGCACCAACCACTTCTCTGCCTCCTGCATTCCTCCATGCAATTCTTGTCAGACTTTTAGCACATGGCTACGGAGGGCAAAGAAATGACTACGAATACCCTCCATCCCCACAAACAACCTTTTTGGGATTCTGTCGGAGTCACCATTAGCCGGGGTCCTTATTTCTCCGTGCGGGAACAGAAACGATGCAACACCAATGTGATGATCAGGTCGTCCATCTTTTATTATAGTTATTGTTCTAGTTATTTTCTATTCCTTTTCTGGTTACATTTATACTCTACTAAGTTCCGTACACGCACTCATCTATCTTCTAATAGGCTACAGGTCATCTACACGCGCTGTTCACGCGCCTCTACAAGCATTTGCATTGGTTAATTGCAATTAGCACGTAAAGCCCAAAACTTGCCAAAACTCCCTTATCTCATACCCTGTTTTGCTCAGACTTGTGTGCTTTTGCTGACCACAGGTGTTTCTCACTTATCTGCTATCTTGTGTGTTTTTGCCAGCCTTATTTTGCTGGCCTTGTCTTCGTCCTTGCATTCTTCTGTCTGCACTAACTTTCTCCCAGCACGGCCCAGACTCCTACAGGATTCTTACCTAAATATACACCTCTATCAGAAGGTGTATATTTCTTCCAGTGACAAATCATAGAGGATTGTTGATAGTGCAATCGCAGGAGGCGATGATGCACAAGGCCATGCCCACGGGCCTGCAAGAGGCAGCACCGTCTCCCCTGGGGCTCCTGCCAGCAGAGCCCTGGGTCCCAGCGGAGCAACTGCTGGGGGTGCCCCCGGGGGGCTGGGCAGTGGTGGCCCCAGCCGAGCCCCAGCAAGCAGGACAGCTCCCAGTGCTGGCCTGGCTGCCCCAGGGCTGGAAGGCACAGCAGAGGCAGCAACCCCATGGACCACATTCAGATGGAGGGCCAACACCTCGTGCCTAAACAGCCTGTAACACCAGCCTCCAGGAATGAGGTAAAGCAAAGGAAGAGTGAAATAAGGTCCTGTGGTGACCCACAGCTGAGTAGTATCCCACTGCTCCCTACAGCAAGGAACATCAGCTGCCGTCTCCTGTGCCAGTTGCTGGATAGAGTCACAAAAAAGCGGGGTCTGTGCCGCCCAGCACGCCCAAGGGGAAGGTGGTAACTACAGCACATTCCTCTGAGTAAAGAGCAAAGAGAAACGCCACAGACAGACCACCTACACCAGCTCCTTGGCAATACTGTACAGATAAATGAAAAAATACATCATGATCTTATATTCTCCTTCTCAGATGTGTCTACAGAATTTTTTTGTTTGATGAGAGAGGTTTTTTCCTTTCTTTGTTATCCCAGAATGAAAGAATATTGTCCACGTACAATGCAATAAAATTTTGAACACAAATGCTTAAAAACTGCTCAAAACTCAGTAAGTATCCCCTTTGATCTGTTAATAAAGTAAATAGAGCAATGCATTAAGCAATCTGATCTAATACAAATAAAATTTTTTGTGCCTTTTAATTCTTACATGGCTCTCCTTCTAGATAAACAAACATTTACGTGCAGTTACATTTCTCTCTCATTACGTGTCATTTAATTGGAAAACTAAAATGTCTCAGTGGTTTCGTCACCAAATTTGAACGCAGCTGCTTTACCTCTTTCAAAAACACAGAAAATGTTTAAAAGTTATATGTCAGAAGTTTTTAAAAAGTTTTAACTACAAGATCCACTTCTTCCACTTCATTACATACTGGTGGACGGTCTTCAGTTCTCTGACAGTGCAATAAGAAAAACAAAACAGTAGTGACATTATCATCGTCAGATCCCCCAAATTAGGTAGCCACACTAGAAAGGCAGCAGTGCCCCTATGCCATCTGCACAGCACTTCAACTGCTCCACTGTCAGCAAGCTGGCCACCCCACAACAACAGTTGGGTCAACATGATTGCCCTGCAGCCTTTGAAAACCTGGTATTTTTGTCACATGTAAGTCAGAGAACATTATTCTAGCACTATGCACGGCTCTAGCAGGGCCACGCACTTGAAACAGCGTCCCAGCCACCTTAAGGAAGTAGTAGAAAACAGGTAAAAAAAACCATCCAGAATGGCAGATGATCCTGAGAACATCAAAAAATTAAATGAAATACGGTAGACCTCTGTTTTCTTTAGGGGAAAAAAAGTCTCAGTGAGGATTAATAAAAATTATGAAGGGAACTGACGCAATCACTGTAGGTGGCTATCTCAGCTCATCTCAAATGCAAAGGCAAGGAAAGCTCACCACAAGCTATAAAAGGCAAAGGCAATCAGGCAAGAAGGGCAAATATGTAGGAACTCTAATTAACGAACAATAAATGCATAAAATAAACTGCCAAAAGATGAAATCAAAGCAGGTACTTTTTTTTTTTTTTAATGAGACAATACACTGGTCCACAATTAATTTTGGGTAACAATTTAATTATGACAACGAATAGCTTTTAGTTTTTTTTTTTCTCCTGTTTCCTATGGGAAATTGTAAAGCAGCTGGTTAAATTAACAAAAATATACATTTATTTTGTTCTTTTTCTCTTTAAACATGCTTCCATCACAGAAGACTGCTGTGCTGTGTGAATTCTTGCCTGTTGAACTTACCTGAACTAACATGTACTATTAGCAGTCACAACACTGCAACCACAGTGCCCAAAGAGATCTTATCTGCAGTCTACAGCATCTGCCTGTTTAAATTAAAGGGAAATTCAGTGGTTTATGATGTCCAGTGAGTAATAAAATTTTGTGATAGTAATGACATGTTGCGTACTAAAATCTACCTGTCATTTCCACTAGACACCATTTCTTATGAATTTCAATTCATTTCAATTTGTTCTAAAGAATGCATGGTAGTATTTTAGTATTTTATAGAATGACTGGACCCCATCTATCCAAAATATTTAAGTAGATAAATCCAGATATTATCTAAAATTCCCATTAAGTAAAAAGATCCTAATGTTAATTTATGTTTTAAAATTCTGCAATAGAAAATTAATTTATTTGAAATTATTGATTACTGGTTTTTTTCAAAAAAGTTTTTTCTGTGTATAATATTTTCTGCAAATTTGAGATTATTTGAGATGAAATATCTCATATTATAGCAAATTGCTTCACCATACACATACCCCAGGTTGTTTTAGCTGCCAAAATTAGGACCATGGCTTAGCCAAAACACTCACTGACACAAGACAGAAGATAGAGAAAAGCATTTCCAAAACAACAAAGTATATGGCAAATGGCCCACGCAGGCCACCTTGTACAAAAGAAGAGTTATCATTCCACAGAATGTGAGTGAAGGACTCACAGACTGCTTTACATAAAGCCATGTTAGCCATTTGAAGGGAAGCACTTTGCTATTCATCACTCTCAGGATTGTACTCAAGCTAACATCCTCTCCCTGGATCTCCACAGCTCGATCTAATTCTTCCGCACTCGTGCTTGCTGTTGGATAACAGCTAAAGGGAAGGTGGGTGGTTATCTTTGAGGATCTTAACGCTACCTTTGCTACCAAGCACAGAGAATGCCAGGCAGAACTCTCCTTTGCCACATGTCTGTCTTCAGCAGCTAAATATGAAAATGACAGGGAATGACAGTCAAAGGCTTGACACGCTCATGTACCTTGGACTAAAGACTCATTCCTCCCTCCTGCCTTTTTTGGGGGGTTTTTTGGTTAGTCTGTCACCTCTACTATTCCTGTTTCAACCATTCATATGATTTCATTGTCTGTTGTGGCCGTCTCCTTATACACAGCGCCTGTAGGCATTAATTTTACTTAATGTACTATATGCTTGACACTCCACATGGTGTTAATGAGTTGCCAGCTGCCTGTTGTGATACAAGAAGTAACCGTAAACCCAGTGTCGCCTTTACTCCTGCACTGGTTCGGTTTTCTATAGTGACACATAAATGTCAAGTGGTATGATCAGAAGTAAACAGTCATGACAGACAGGAAAAAAGGAGCTGACAGTTGAAGGTGATGATATCCATTAGGCTTCTACAGCTGCCACCTCCTGGGGAGACTGCTGAAGGATTTGAAATGTGGTGCAGAGCTCCTGGCTAACATGGCTCTATGACAAAGAATATGCTTACCTTCAAAATACCTGGCCTACCACCTAACCATCTGGCTTATTATCATTCAGATAAA
The DNA here is from genome assembly GCF_047716275.1 of Strix uralensis. Classification (NCBI taxonomy): domain Eukaryota; kingdom Metazoa; phylum Chordata; class Aves; order Strigiformes; family Strigidae; genus Strix; species Strix uralensis. Next base: position 110,648,610 of record NC_133972.1, read on the forward strand.
TCCACTTATATGCACAGAAAGGAGAAAGCCATGATGGAACATCAGAAGTGCATAAAAAGGGCAGAAACATTAGTCAATCAGCCCGATGATTCCCGAACAGTTGTTAAGGGAGCATGTCATTGCCTTGCTCACTTAACCATGGACATAAAAGAAAAGAGCTTCCCAAAAAGACAGTTTAAGATTTCAATTAAATTAAGCTGAATCTTAAGATGTCCATCAAGAGTAGTTAGAAAGATTATATCCAAGTCAATCTTTATTCACGTTTCACTCTTTGTGATAGTAGATTAAACACTTCATTTTGTTGAAGGTAGAACTTTTACCTGATAAATGCAGAAGTGAGAAAAATCACTTAGGTTAAACACCAAGCCAGTTTTCTTACCACAACTGGGTCCACTGGACTTTAAGTTGCGCAAATCAACCAAAGCATGTATTTGACATGCAAGAGCATGACTGAGGAAATTTGAGACCTCCCAGTGAGTGCAAGCCCCCAGCAGACACCAATGCTGTTGCTCTCTCCCCTCCATACCTCTCTGACATATTCACAAGGATTGGGGCAGAATGTAATACTCAGATGGCACATGTACCTCTAGGCTGCTGCAATTTATGCCAGGGCTAACACATCTCAACCCAGAAAATTAGAGTTGTAACTGCTTCCATGATCTTCTCCTTTCATCTCCCACACCAAGAGCAGTATTTTTCCTTATAAGAAGCTCAGTTAATTGCCTTTATTATACACAATATTCATTCCTTAGATTTCCATCACCAATAGAGCTATTATAAATTATTTTAGCTGCGCTCTTCATGCTTTTATCTCAGTATTGATTTTATTTTTAATGTAAACTTTTAAATTATAGTGCCAGAGAAACAACTACTTATATAGCTACAAAGGCTAAATTAGCAAGACCTGACAGAAAAATACAGATAGGTGCTGCAGATATTTGATATGAAACATTAAAAGCTAATATTATTTTATGTAATACTAAAATGTAAGAAAAAGCAAATGTAAAGGTAGTTCTACCTGCCAGTATACCGCAATAATAAAGTATTAGATTCAAGCTTCGTAATTAACTTAATCAGATGGAGTTTTCTTTAATTCTCCAATTCCTTTCCTTGAGCTATCTAAGTGTTACTCAGCTTGAAGAATACAATTAGGAAAAACACCAGCAGATACTACCGGAAATGTCTCCCTATGCTTCTGTTACAGTAAAGCATATAGTATCTTACAACATGTCTAGTATTTGGCCATTGTAGTATTTCAGATGTATAGGTGCACATCCTCACGTTTGCTAAGGAAATGTTTTTCTCTGCCTCTGATCAGGGACTTAGGAAATACCTCCTTTAAACCGCTAAACTAAACACAGAATTTAAAGGTGTGCTTATTCTGGTCTCTGTAAATGTATGCACACATAAATACTGTATGCAGAACCTCAGCATTTGTAATTAGTTGAAGGCAATTTCAGTAAAAAATAAACCTCTTATACCATGGAATTAGAGCAATAGGTTAAATTGTAATTTTTGTCAACGAGTCCATTTTTACTCTATCGATTTGCACAAGGTGATGCGATGCACTGATTTGAATCTTATATACAGAAGTGATATTGCATTAATTGAAAAATAATTGGATTCCTCCCACTTTATAAAAGATTCCTTTACATTATCAAAGTTTTAATCTCTGATAAGTTTTGCAACACTCACAAACCTAAAAATCACCGATTTATATCTTAATTCAGATATGCCAAATACTTCAAGATGAGGAATTCCAAAACAGCAGACTACGCAGACTGCAATGCAAACATGAAACAAAAGTAAAAACGTTAGCATTTCCTTTCCATATATTGTAGCATATTAATTGTTGGTTTTGGTAATGTAGCTTATTAGTTTTGCATAATTTAAGTTTTAATTCATCGTTTAATTTTTAATTAAGTAGTCTCTTTCAAGATGAGCTTTCTGCCCGGATTTTAGTTAGATGCTAAACATGCTATACATAAAAGCAATGGCAAGAATGTAATATTTAGTTCATACGCTTTCTCTGTGATTTCAGACATGAAAGCAACCAGTTTTTCAGAGTATAAAATAACAGCAATTGTAAAATGTCATATAAATTTTAAATAATTAAAGCCCTCTGAAAATATCTGTAAAACTAGTGGGGCAATTATACAAAGAAGAGCTGTATACTTTCTACAAATTTTGCTATGGGTTTTTTGCTTTGGTTGTTTGGTTTTGTTTTGGGGCTGGGATTTATTTTTTTTTTATATGTTTTGGGTTTTTCAACACACACACAAATCCTGCAATTTTGCTAGAGCAAGAACACTGTATTTTACAGGGCTAAGTCCCTACAGAACACGACAAACTCTATGTAACTCCAAATATGGGGAAACAGGCTAAGCCCTGAGGAAGGGTTACATTTATTTTTGCCCATAAAGAGGAAATATAAGAACAAAACCTATTTAAAATTGCAACAAAATAGCCTTTGGTAGGAATTCTAATTATGTATGAAACCAGCCTGAATGCTTATCTATAGGTATTTAAAAAAACCCTAAGAGAAAGTCTTGCTTATCATAAACTACCTGTTGTTTACTTGAAAATTCACGTGATTACGACATTGCAAACTCCATGGAAATGAAATTTTTAAGTATTATTGGTTTGATTTTCTTCATATTTAGTGAAGTAAGAAAAAAAAAAATCTTGTTTTAAGAACACATCTGTCAATTGAACTGAATATTGTGAGAGCTCCCAGAAGTTCTCGGGTCCACAACAGCCTGCCTCCAAGGTGAAGGAAGGTCAGCATCAACGTACCTGAGACACCTAACAGCAAAAACCAAACATAAATGCATAAACACCAGTGCAACCCCAAGCATCACTTTCTTTGCAAATTTCCTTCAGTGCCCTGAAAAAAACAATATTGGTTTATATACAGGTTTTTATACCAGAACTACTTCAGTTACCAATAAGACCTCCAAATTTAAGTCCAAGTAATAATATCTGTAGTGTCCAGAAAGTGTCCCTAGGTAGAAAAGTACCATCCCACTAAGCAAGATATATAAAAATACACATGTACACACATATACCTTTCCTAAACAAAAGGGGAGCAGCTGGCTATTTCAGTTCTGGGAGATTCTTTGGCTTCATAGTTGAGGGAAGGTTGAGTAACTCCCACATTTGAAGTCTCTAAACCTTGGAGCTTATTTCTCAACTGCCTGTTTACTAGCTGGATGAACTACAGTGAAATTCAACTTCAGAGAAGAAGAATCCCTTGTAGGATCCATCATATAAACTCCAGTTCCCCTGTTTCCCCATAAGTTAACTTCTGAGAGTGTTCCTGCCAGGAGGGTGAGATCTCCTGGCAGCACCCACTGCTGCCAGGCTCCTCTTTCAGTGGCACAGCAAAGTGGAGGCCTTGGAGGCTGCAAATTCAGAAAAATTTCCTCAAGAAAGTTGCTGTGAAGTCCCAGAAAATTTGCTAAGTAAGAAGGCAAGAAACAAGTCAGAAGTCTGCACTTCCTTAGAATGTTTCATTTTGGGTAAATCCACATTCTTTAAAAAAAAATATTGATAAAATATTTTTTAACAGCTTACTTGTCATTCAGCTGGATTTCTGGAGAAAATGAGAAGTAATGAAACCTTCCTTGGAGATACAGTCTAGAAGTTGGCCTTCCTTAGGGCTGGAGTTGCTCTATGTGAACTGGGCAGTAGCCTGGTCTTTTAAACCTGACTACAGGGATCAGTTTCTCCATCTGAAAAAAAGCAGTGTCCAGTGGCTGACCCCGAGGTGCACAGTAAAGGTCTGTCAGGGGAGATACACATAAAGATGGGCTATGCACAACTTAACAGCAGAGCACAGTGTGTGTTTGCTCCTGTTCAACAGGAAGCGGCAGGAGGAAGCCCTGTTTTTACAGACCTCTGCACTGTTATAATAGTCTGTCATTCGACTACAGATAAACATACCTGGCAGAGCAAGAAACTACCGAAATACTGCAGCTTAGATTAATCACACTGGTTCTTCTGCTCTTCTGGGAATTTGTTGTCAGTTTGGCTCTCGGTTTGGGTTTTTTTGGTTGTGTGGTGGATTTTTTTAAACAAATAGTTAAACTACAAAGGCTATGGTCAGCCAAAAAAACTGGCTGAACTCCGGGAATGTTAGTTGTCTCAGTCTGGCTAGCTTCCTATTTAAACCAACTGTTTTAAAGAAATTCAGAAGGGCTAATTAAGCTGTCTATATTATTTTAAAACATGTTCTTGCATGAGGGTTGAGATAAAGCCTGTGGCAATCTTAATGGAAACCCCAAAAGCCAGCTTTAAAGCAATCAGCTGAAAATACCTAGTAGGAGCACTGGAAGACTCAGGTTGAGACCTAGTGGTATCACTTCACTTATATCCGACTAAACTTTCTGACCGGAAGATCTGGATAGATCAGCATTCACCACAGCAAACGGTCACTTACTAAAGGGGTTACAACAGCTCTCTTTTCTAGAGACAAAATATGAATTGTAGTATCAAAGAACCCTCCAGTAGTTTCCCATCATCAGGGTACTAGCGCTGCAAAAAGAAATAAACTTACTCAGCAGTTCAACACAGAATAAAAGGTTTTCTCTTCTTAAAGTGCAACAACATAGCACATCTTCTCTACACATTCAAAATCTGAATAATTGGGTCACTTGGCTTGTGTGAGTAACCTACTTTGCTGTCATATTTATATAAACAAACATTTATTTTTAATAATCATTCATGCTCCTTGACTTATTAATCTTATCGGATAACAGTAGTGCACTCCAGCAATATAAAAGATCCATGACAAAAATTTATCACCTAGCCTTCAGCTGTATACAAAAGTATTGGAGAGAATGAAGATAAAAGAGAGAGATTTCCAAATTCACACACACCTTCCTGATACTGAAGGCCAGGCAGGAAAGGACTGAAGCAATTCCTGTTTCCCACCACAGACACCAGTGGCAGCAGTCTCTGTTACTAAAAGATGCATCAGAGGGCTATATAGGCAATCACTGCAGATCGGTATTTGGGTGGTGGTGATAAGGAGCCACTAAGACAAGGAAGGTGATACACTTGTGGTAGAAACCATTATCTTCCATTACTCATTACTGAGCATTCATTCTGAGCCAACTTTATGGTAATTTTGGGTAACAGCACTGCTGATTCCTCAGTCTGCATCAGTTTGTCCAGCCAAATATGTAGCTGTAATACAAATGCCACGTTTAAACCTGGCACGCTGGTTTACCTGAATGTGCTGATAACCCAGAAAACATGATAAGGATGGAAGAGATGGCAAACTGAGCCCGAAAGAAAACCGTAATTCTACAAACAGTGGTGTTAGCAAATTCTGTCTTCCCATGATTTTATGTCTCATGAGTTATTCAATCTCCAGCTGAAGTTTCCATTGCACAGAGCATTCCCTCTGCTGTGAGGACTGGCAAACACCACACACACACACTGGAGCCTTCTTTCTATCAGGGCACTTATCAGGTCTTTTTTTTTTTTCCTCCCCAGACACCTATCTCCACAAAACTTTCAGGAACAGAGGCCGTAACCTGAAGTACTACAATAAGGTGTAAATCACATCTCAAAGACAGATCGATCAAAGTAGGGAAAGGTAGTAGGCTGTTCATCTCTCAAGGATTTAAGACATTACCTTCGAATGAAAAAAATAAGCATTTTAAAATTTCGTTTTCCTTTCACCTAAGGCCCTAGCAAACAGTATAAATTTTGAGCAGCCATATCTATTTTTCAGTGGCTAAACTGGCAAATGTTTCTGGACATTACCATATTTCACAAACCGTGAGGGGTTTTCGCTTGTAGTTTTGGGCCCAGTGAGATTCAGAAAGTACAAAAGGGCACATAAGATGCTGTACATTTTATACCTAGTAAACTCTGATCTGCGATTGATTTATACAGTGTGCTAAGTCTTTATTTCTTTTCCTTTAGCTTGGCAACATAATTTCACTTTGATGGTCAGCCTTTCAATTAATCAAAGTGGACACAGCATTTGCAGCTTCTTTTGAAGTCAGAAAGAATTGTGCGCTCAGGACCTCTTAAAATGAGACCACTTATTTAGGTACTTAAAGATGGCTGTCAACACCTAACTCCAGTCTCCTAAGTTTGAAATTGCTGACTTTAGTAATTTGCCCAAGGAAAGTCAACCTCGGGCACAGAGAGACTACACAAAATCTTACCTCTCATGACCAAAAAGTCCTTGGTTTTCAGTTATATGTGCAGACAAATCTCTTTCTCAACTGGTTTGCCAGTACTGAAACACATTCAAGTATGTAGCAGTAGACCATTTCTAATACGCTGGTTTGGTCAGAACTGTTTTCTAGGGGGATCTTATGTCCAACTGCAATTACGTGATAATGGAATCCAGACATGGATTTACAGAAATCAGAAGAACACAGCAAACTTACAAGGCATTTCTCTGTGTCTGACTGCTCAGACGAATTGCATCCAGGTCTGCTGAGCACTGGCTGTACAGTGCTTAATTTCAACGCCCAGAGGTAGACAGCCTGATACAGGAAGCACTGGCTGACATTGCTGCCCAGCAAACAAGCAAGCAGCACCCCTCCTTTGTGGCAGAAAGTGTTATGCATTCACAAGAATTCCTCTCAAACTAAGAAATCCTAGAGCATTAATAGAGGCTAGGAAAAGAAAAAAAAAGAATTAGTGGCTGGGTGGAACTGATACATTTTCTAGTACAATGCCTTTTTTCCTTCAGTTATGTGACAAACAGCTTGTCTGTGCTGACATGCAAGTATAGCTAGCGCAGGTGACGGGAGATGATGTGCTACATGAAGAAAACCACAAAAGTTCACATCAGGACCTGTAGCGGGCTGGTACCCTGGTCATCAGGCCATAGCAAAGTCCAGAGTACCAGATTACAGCTGTGGCTGCTATCTGCCCTTGTTAAATCAGAGCTAGCAGAAGCATGCCTGAACAAAGGCTTTGCTTTGCTCTACAGACCTTTTACGAGACGTACATGAACTACAAAGGTCCAGGGAGGAGTTATAGCGCTAGAACAGTGAAATGGATTTTGCTTTGTAACTTGTCTGAGATCACAAAAAACTGTAGGCACTCTTCCTTTCTGTTTAGAAAATGCATCTTGTAACACATCATACATTACATCAGAGCATATTGGGTAAAATACTTGCTTGGTAAAGTTTTTTTTGTGTAATGCTTTTAAATACTCCTTTCTCCATTAGAGACAAATGGAACTCAATATAAACTCAGTATTTAGTTACTTGCAGGCATACATTGCCATCCATTTTGCACGTAATATATATTATCACACATCCCTACACCATTTATCACACATCCCTCCACCACAATATTTTTGAATACTGCTACCAAACCCATTGGTAGACCAGATTCTTGGGCCTATTTTCCTTAACACAAACAATACAAAATAAAAATCCCTAAGCAATTTTCAAAATGGGGAGGGAAGGAAGCAACTCAGGAAATACAGAACTGGAAAATCCTACCCACCCCAGAAGAAAATCTGGAAAACACCGTGCTTCAGTATCACAGGTAGAGGTAACATCAAAAGCTTTCATACCTGATGTATGCCTCCACCTGTAAAATGTAATACTGTGACATTCAGATATTTTCAAAACCTGCTGATATCTAGTTTTTCCTCTGAACTTTGTATTTTGAGTTTTGGGTTGTTTCGGATTTTTTTTAAAGTTTGGATCACATGAGTAAGAACACCAGATATGCTAAAACATTACATTTCATACATGTTGAATTCTGCTTAAAATATTCAGTTCATCTCCCTCTCAAATCTCAACTTTTGCAACAGCAGCCATACAGTAAGTCTCCACAGTAAACTGGGATTTACAGGTTGACAGCTGAGATTAAAAAAAATTTATAATTAACACTACTCACTGCACTAGCAAACAGACAAAATGTAAAACAAGAACCTTTAAGAGAAGTGATCCATCAACTACAACACATAAAAGAAAGATATGTCAGCCAGTCCATGTTATAAAATTCCTAAAATTAAGAAACTGCAATTTTTAAAACAGAAATTCTTTAAATACAGCTTGTAGTAAATTGCTGAATCTGTTCAATGTAACATAGTAGCCTACAACAGCAGCTAGTCTGCCACCCAGAAGTTTATCAGGGCAAAGAGATGACAACATTTAGTATATCATTCTAGAAGGGAGAGAACAAAATACTTTTTCCCATCCCAAATTTGCTTGGAAGACCTCTATACTATCTCAGAAAAACACTCATATGCCCAAATAATCTGTAAATCCTTATCAAAAACCTTTAATGATAAAAAATATACAATTTTAGGAAGGAAAATTCTTTGAAGACAACTGAACTTGTAGGAATACTGTAAACAAGTGTGTCCCCTAACTGTTTTCCATATACTTTCCTGTGAAAAGGAAATCTTAAATGATTCAATGTCCTTAATTGTGTTGCATCCAGCCTAATGGTGTCTAGACTAAGTAATAGAGCTGTATTGTGGTGTATCTTAGAGTCCTCACTTGCACAGATTAAGAAAATGGTCAAAACACATTATACCTCCCAGCCTTCGCACATGACTTTCCTTCCTACCGAAAGAAGGTACAAAGGGGAATCCAAGATCTCTGAACCTTAATATGGATTCAAAAGCAAAGGTTGACCAGGATCAGTGTTCCACAGCTCACCAAACTAAAAGTAGCCTGTCGTAAACTACACCACTTCCTTCCTATAATTTGCTGTACTTATTTGTTGTGCTTTACCAGGTGCTCTGGAAGCAACTCATAGAGCAGAAACAATATTATACAAAAACAGGAGGTAGCCAATACCATAGCATAAAAGCAAAAGACATGCTCCAGTCAAACACAGCTCACCTTCCCTTCTCGCTGCAGTGAGGGAGAAGGCCCTGCTCAACACCTCTCACTAGTGGGACAACAGAAAGAAAAGGTCAAACAGCTGTGGCAAATGCAAGACAGTCAAATTAAGGGTCTCCTTAAACACATTTATGTGGAGCCCGTGCGTGCTGCCATGGACATTGATACAATTACTTAGATGCAAACAACCTGTGGAAATATTTGTATAACCTATCCAGTTCTGTGAACTGGGTCATGATTTGAGTCATATGTGAGCAAATAACTCACAAATAGAGATTTATAAACAAACTGCTTACTAGAAATCACCTACTCAAGTCTGAGAGGCACGTTTAACCAGCAACAGACCAGCGGTTCCTCTCACCAAGCATGTGCATGTCCAGCTTCAGCATTTGTGCAGTCTAACAAAATTCCCAAACATGCATAACTTGTGGTGAATCAATCTGGCTATGACACAGAAAAATAAACTATTGACACAAACGGTTTTATGTGCACCACACTAGCCACCCAGTTTGCCATTACTTGGATGTCTTAAGTACAGTAAATGTACTGCTATCTTCGCTTACTCTTTGTTTTTAAACAAACAAACAAACAAACCCACTAAGAGAGGTAATGTTAAAAACTGTTTTAAAAATCAGAATGTGAGGAAATCCAAAGATAATTTTTCATATCATGCACAAGCCAAGGCACACTACTTATATACACATGCAGATTATATGAAGACATGTTTTACATCACATGAAAATTAACTTGTGTTTTAAAGAGTAAAAGATTAAAAGAACCATCTAGAGCCCTCTTAGTTGATATGTGGGATGATTTCTATGGTTTTCAAATTTGCTGCCAATGACTTAGACTTTTTAACAATATTTACTATTTCTAACCCCCTTCACTGTTTGCTATGCCTTTCCACCACCTCCCTACTCCCAACGAAGGCATCTCCTTGGCAGCACACTGCTTGCCTTCAGGGAGCTGACCCACTGCTTCGGCAGGCTGAGATCAGACAGCATGCAATGGGTGTCCTGCAGGAACTCTCCGTGCCTGTTGATTTTTACTTCTCTTGCGATCTATTCTGCTGTCTCTCCTGTTAATACCATTCCCCTGCTCCAAAACTAGCAATCCTCTTTTCCTCTCAATTCTTCTAATAAGCCTAATCAATTAAACTCCAAGGCAACTGATCTCTATTTCTGTCAAGATTGAAGGCTGCAAATTCTACTTCAGACCTGAGAAAGAGCTAGAAATGCCCAAAGCCTATGTGTCTTTTCCAACCGTATCAGTCAGTCAATTATAAGGTATTACCTCTCCTTACAAACTTAGCCTTTGAATTTTCCACACTCTATTGCTCATCTAAAAGTTGTACTCCAGTTTCTTCTCTGCTCCACAGCAGCTACCTATCAAGGAGTGCTGAGAGAAGCTCCATTGCAAAGAGATATCTAATTATTTGGGTTAAACACTTCCAGGCATGTAACAAAGTGGTGGAAAAGAAGAAGAAACTAAATGGAATTAAAATTTATCTTACAAGCCACAGCCATCTGTATAAAGAAAATTGCATGCAAGGAGTCAAAAGTTAGGATGCAAGTTCCCCTTGTATCAATATTCGCTGGCAATCACTCACCTTTTTATGGAGAACAATGACCTTTTTTGATACAATGGTGACCCAGCTTAGAAGAGTAAATGGAAAAAAGTAGGGGAAAAAAAAGTCTTTTTATTATTCCTTGCAATCAAAATGTAAAAATTTAAATGATCTAAAAAAGCACCTCTTTATTAAAGAGTTGATGAAAGTGTGGGTCAGTCCTATTATCCTTTTAAATTAATAAAAAATTCCTGATCTTTTAAAATTCAGAAGAATAATGTATATTTAAAATATTCTGTAATTACTGCAAAAGTATTAATTAACAGTTCATGGATGCATAAGTAGTGAGATGAAGGAATAAGCCATCTACTCACTATAAATATAAGCTTAAAAAATCATTTTATAGCATTTTTGTAGCTGTATGATGTTAGGCAGGTCATAACACTAGTACTTTCCTCTGAAAACCTAATAATTATTAACCTTTTTAATTTTTAAGCTGAATATTGACTATGCAATAAATTGGAGTAAGTTCAATCTTACAGTCAATTCCAAACATGAAAGAGTTTCTCTTCCAGCCACACTGACCATTAGCATTAATTTACAGATATTTTCTTAGGCTTGACTCGAACAGAAGTCTGAATTATCTTACTGCAAACGATTTTAAGTAACAGCACAATAATTCATATATAAAGCACAGAATTACAGATACATAAAATCACTATTTCCTCTACAAAACTATAAAAGGATATTAAAAGTTATTCCACATTGCATGGGAAAACATTAAAATATACAACACAATCTTCCTTCCACACTAAGACCCACAGGTAGAGAGGAAAAGTATGGGATGCAGTTCTGTTATATTCAGCGCCCTTCAGAAAATCACAGAATCGTAGAATGGTTTGGGTTGGAGGGGACCTTAAAGATCATCTAGTTCCAACCCCCTGCCATGGGCAGGGACACCTTCCACTAGACCAGGATGCTCAAAGCCCCGTCCAACCTGGCCTTGAACACTTCCAGGGAGGGGGCAGCCACAACTTCTCTGGGCAACCTGTTCCAGTGTCTCACCACCCGCACAGGAAAGAATTTCTTCCTTATATCGAATCTAAATCTGCCCTCTTTCAGTTTAAAACCATTACCCCTCGTCCTATCCCGACACTCCCTGATAAAGAGTCCCTCACCACCTTTCCTGTAGGCCCCCTTTAGGTACTGGAAGGCCCCTGTAAGGTTTCCCCAGAGACTTCTCCAGGCTGAACAACCCCAACTCTCTCAGCCTGTCATCATGGGAGAGGTGCTCCAGCCCCTGAATATCTTCATGGTCCTCCTCTGGACCCACTCAAGCAGGCCCATGTCCTTCTTATACTGGGGGCCCCAGAGCTGGACACAGTACTCCAGGTGGGGTCTCACAAGAATGGCATAGAGGGGGAGAATCCCCTCCCTCGACCTGCTGGCCACACTTCTCTTGATGCAGCCCAGGATACAGTTGGCTTTCTGGGCTGCGAGTGCACATTGCTGCTCTTCTCACCATACGAGTCTGAATCACAGTATAGTTGAGAAACTCTCCATTCCCGGAGCACAGGTGAGGCTGGCTGATCAGGCAGGGATTTCCTGCTCCTCCAGCCCATTCCTTCCTCTCCCCTTTGCAATAGTGAGCTGAGACAAACAGTAAGGCTGCACCAGCACCACGGGAAGGATTGCATTTTCTCATCCTGGGAACCCAGATGGAGGAAATGAGATAGAGGTGGGAGGAAAGATGTGTTTCCCATGTTGGAAAATCAGTGAACAGACTGGGGAGAAGGTGGAAGGTCCAGTGGTCCATGAGGAAAGCACTCATGATGTGTGGCTGTGGGGACCTGAGCTGGGAGGGAAGAATTCACACTGGTGGTGCAAGAAACCAGCTAGGCAGCTAGTGGGGTATGAGATGCTCTCCCAGACGCTGGAGCACAAGTCGAGCACAGGGGCAGAAAAGGCTAGAGTCAACATGGTTGGAATTTGCAGTGTCAGGATTTCATGGGGACACGAGTGTGGACCAACACATTCACCCACAGGTTGGTGAATGACCTCAAGAAAAGCTATTAAGAAAAGGGATGTGCATGCACATGTAGGTATAAGGAAGCAAAATATGCCAGAAATAGGGATACTATAATAGTAATAACATAGGAATCTTTCTAAAAATTACAACTCAGAACTTCTCTATATCATGCCAACTTCTCCATGGACACAGAGATGTCCCAACGGTGCAGAATGCTCCTTCCAATACCTCTTTAGCAACAGAGAAAAAGAGAATTAATCATGCAGACAGTCATAGCCTTTTTGTGTAATCACACTCCAGCACAGCATCCGCAACATTACCAGAATCTGGGCACAAATTCACATTCCCAGTGCTGTATCAGACTTCCTTTTACTGTGTTGGGAAACTCATGCCACTATGATTCCATACACAGGAAATTAGGAATATCAGATAATGTATTTGTGAGATTGCAATTAACTTCCAACTTCAGAAACAAAAATGGATTATTTCCTATGTTTTTTATATGTATGTATAAAGATAGAAACCTCCTCCAAACAAACCCTGAGACACTGTCAGGAAAATTATGTTAGGATATTCTTTTTATGTGAACAGCAAACACCGCATGGTCCAAAAGATCATTTGTGTCACATAGTGTCACATGTCTGTTTAGCTACCTGATAGGATAGTTGTTTGATGTTCTCTGGTATAATCAAAGGAAAAAAGAAAAAGGGGAGGGGACAAGAAAACAAAAAACCCCATACAAATCTAAATAACCTCCCATGTATTTCCTTCATTAGAATTTTTCTAAGTATAAGGATAAAATCCAGTTATGAATATTCATCACAAGCATAAAGAGAAACCATTACACAGATTTAGTAAATTTGCTGGCTGACCGTTTAAGTTTTAATAAACTGTCAGGACTCAGGCACATAGGGGTCTGCCTTCACCAGGAAATAACTCAAACCAGAAAAAGAGTAAACTCATTAAATTAACATCTGCAATGGAGGCATTGCTGAAGAAGCAACAACCTGCTGGTGTCCCTCCACCCACCAAGCTCCCAAATGTTATCTGAAAACCTTGCTAGTCTCTAAGTGACCAACCTCGCATTCTGATTACATGCCATCCAATTTCTACTACTCCAGACCTCAATATAACGCAATTCTTGTGGCATTCCAACCCTCCAACATACCAACGTCTCCCAGTGCTATGCCATCAGCAGGTTTTCATAGCTACAATTTCATTTTGTGTGTGTGTGCAGCAAGATCAATAATGCAAATATTTAATAAGATTTATCCTAGTGTAACCTTCAGAGTAATCACCTGCTAGATCTCTCATTACTGTTTTTAATACCCTTTGCCAAATGTGAGAGCCTGATTTTTATCAGTTCTCACTAGAACCTTACACTTTTTGTTCACTAAAAAGATACAACTTTTCCTGATGATCAATTTTTTTTCCCCATTTTTTAGGCTGTCTGTTCACACCTAACCTTCTTTTTAAGGTGGTTACTCATCCTCTGAGGTCTATAGCTCTTTCTTTGTAAGGTTTTTTAATCTCATGAGCCAGATGCTTAGGCTGTGCTCTGCAGGCCCTTGTTAACCTTCAAAAAGAACACACACTTCTTTGCATGAAGATTTACTTTCCACAGCAGCCGCTGGCAAGAAGCCAAACAAAAAAGATCTAGAAAACTCTTACAGTCTTAACAGCTCTAAAATAATTCTAAGAATATTGTTAATCTTGGGAAAACATGGTATCCTGTTCTTTCAAAAAGAAAAAAAAAGAAGAAAAACAAGAACTCTGCATAATAAAACCATCTCACAAGAAAATGAATGTATCCTACCACCAAGAGATCCAATTCTTCAAAGGGCTATTCAAATTTAAAAATAATAAAAATACAGATGTGTACTTGGCTTCTGGTTCAATTTAAATCTGAAACTATACTGTTTTTGGAGAATTGTTTGATACACAAAAGGTCTGACCACACAAACCAAAGTGTCAATGAATGATGAACTGGCTGCATAGTGCCAGACAGTCAATGAATGATGCAGGTGGCTGCATAATGCCAATATACGATGTCCAACTTTCTGTTAGCTCTAGCAGATTCCATCTGCTTCCCCTATAAGACTCTGTGGTTATTTTTAAGTGGTATTTTTAACCAGTTGAGGAGTTGGATTATAAAAAAATTCATCACACTGAACTTAGATGGATTCCAGTAAAGAGACAGTCAGAGGCTCTTATAAAATTAGGTCTCAGTAACTACTACAAAGTATATCTATACCATTGCCCTAGTGCTGAAAGAGAATACTGGCTTGTCTCGAGTCTTACAATCCTGACTACTGGGTGGGAACACAGAAAGCTGGTTTCTATTCTTGGCTCCACCACTGTTTTGCTATATGTCCATGGCCAAATATCTTCACTTTTCCACACTTCAGTTTTTCATGGGGATATAGAAATACTTTCTTAGATTGACAACTGATGAAAATTAGTATGTAAGTGTTATATTATTAGTCTATCCACTGCAAGATGCTCCTTTCTGTGTTTATATCCACCGCTTCTACAAGTCTCCTGCCTTCACAGTAGACATGAGTGCTAGAAGCAGGTAACTGTATAGATAACTGACCTTTCCCATACATCCTGTAGAGATCAGCCCTTACCACAGCTGATAAAGACCCACAATTACTTTAAATATGCTTACAAAAAGCTTAACTCAAGCAGTTATGTACCTTGACCTAAGTGATTGTCCCAAATTAAGAAGAAAAAGCCAAGGCTTACAGTAAGGTATACTTTCCACCATCATCGTTCATCATAAGTAATTGTCCTTATATCCTCCTGCATGCAAACTAATTGTGCACCCACTCTTCTCCCTGCTCCCCACCCCACAGTTAGTGCTGAAAAAGGCTTCTCCATACTCAGAACCCAGTTTTAACCTCAAGCTTGAAGGTGCCAATTAGCTAGCCTGCGTCTGGCTGCCAGTCCCACACTGCTGGATCCCGCCTGCTACTTTATCTTACACTCAGTTTCTGCTTGGCCATAAACCCCTGAACCGTCTGCTGACTCTAGATGTTACCTCCTTTGCCAGTGCATTAGAGTTTTGGAAGATCTTGTCTTGTCTGCTTGCTGAACTGAACACAATGTGATCTTGCACTAGTTATCCTACCTACTTATCTCTGTTAAAAAAGAAAAACAAAAAGGTAAATAGGCAGCATGTTCTTTGCAGCAATTATTATTATTATTGTTGTTATTATTATTATTGTAATGAGTTTAGAAATTTGAAATAGTTGTTTTTAAACAATGGGATCCTCACAAGTCTATAGAAAAAATACCTAGAACTACAATGTACATCAGGTTTTTCCAGTTTGCGCTTAAACTTCTGAAGACTAAAGCCAAAGCTTTTTGTTAAAGCAATATGAAATAGCGATGAAGACCAGGAAACAAACAAAAAAATAAATAAAATGTAGGCATGTGTTTAAAAAATTCAAGCAGTACAAAATTACATACTTCTTTAAACTGCAGCAGATTCTGCTTGGGCTTAAAGAAATCAAAATAAAGTTGTGAACCATATAGAATAAAGGATCTCAGAAAAGATTTTAGCAATAACCACCATAGCTGAATGATTTCCCCTACCAAATATCAAAGGAAAATAGCTGTCAAAAGTGTAAATTAAATCACTTTTAAATTGAACAGAAAATTATTTCCTATTTTCCACAGGTTATGATTTGGAGTGATCTTAAACCTCTGGAAAAGAATTTCCCAATTTTCAAAAATTCTGAAGCCCAATTACAAGTAATTATAGCTTTTCATTTTCAACATGATGAAATAATTTGATTCTTTTTACAAGAGGTCTGGTTTAGCTCAAAATAGACAAGTGCTTCTGCAATGAGTTAGTACACAAAGACAATAAAGATCATTCTCAAAAGAAAATCAAGGATACATGTTGGCTATAAATCATAAATGGAGCATTCAGGCAAAAATAGTTTGTGTGTTCTACAAATGCCACTTATTTCCATTGCACATGAGTGAGATAAAGTAAACAGACCACTGACAGTTTTGGCTTTCAAATACAAAATGGGTAAGATTTGAAAGAAGAAAACGTATGGCATAATCACAACTGTTAGATCTAGTTTTAAAGTATAATTTGGAGAAATAGAGTGCATGAATACAAGCTTTTCTATATTCTCATTACAGAATAAAAGCAAACTAGGACCATATAGCATTAAATTAAAACAAAATATTATTTTAAGTATCTTGTTCCCAGGTCTACTTGCTTCCTCTCCCCCCAAGAATTACCTTTTTTTCTTATTCTCTGGGAAAAGAAACTATATTCACTAAATTACAGATTCCATTTCAGTAAAGCTCCTAAAACCTTTCACAAAAAATCTAAAGCTCAACCAGCTCCAAGTCAGTGCAGCACAGTTCATTACCATAATGTTCACTGTACTTTGCAAAATGCCTATATTATGTGAAAGAACTCCTAAAATAACCGATACTTTTGGATAGAATTCTAACCACACTAACGTGTATTTGAAGTTAGATTTGGGGTACATGCAAGACCACCTAATAAATACTAAGTGATGTAGTAAACCTCTACACCTTTAGTTTTTAAGGACAGAGGTTTTCATGACTCCTCCAAGTTATAACCAAACTTGATATAACACACATATTCAGTAGCAAGAGAAGTTCAAATGCACTGTAGCGAGTATCAAATGCAGTTATCAAAGAGAAGAAACGCTTAGCCTTCTAAGCAGAGAAGTATAGTCTAATCTGGAGGCAAAAAAAATCTTAACACAACAATTCTTAAACTTCAATCCAAGATCAGGGAAGCAAGTTTGTCAGCCGGGCTCCAATTTCCAGCATTCCTGCCTTCCCCTGCTTTGTTTGAAGGTTACCTATGTCAGGTTACCTACAGTGTTACCCCTCAAAAACATGGAACTTAAGTGTGTGCAAGATACAGGGCACACTATTGTCAGAACATAAGCAGAAACTGACATAAAAAAATACTAACAGTGATTATATTTAAAATAAAAAGCCCTATGGCATTTTTGTAACTTTAAAAGTGGCAATAGTATTATTAGGTTTGATTTTTTTCCATAATAAAATACATCTTCTTCTGTGCTTAACATTACAGATTGTTTAACATTGTGTAGTATGTCATAAAGTGACTAATATAAAATCAAAAACTATTTCTGCAATGTATCAAAGCACCTGGTTACTATTAAGTTTTCACAAGGAAAATTAGTAGATTGAGCACTGATATATTCAATAAACCCAGGTTTCTCTTGTGGTAAGTCTTCTGGAAGTGAAGCAAATCTTCAAATACTATTAAAAAAAGTGTCAGCCAAAGGAAAAAAAAAGACTAAACAACTACTTAACCTCTAACAATAAGGAGAAAAGAATTAAATGTTATTGATTGACAACAACAAAATAAGAAAATTTGTATTTACAGACATTCGATAAAGGCTTTTAATGCTATCTCAACCTTTGCAGGTGGTGTGGGAACACACCAGTTTGACCAACAGCAGATATATGGAGGGATAAAGCACACCACCCAGCAAAAAGCCAGGCACACTAGCATCAGAAAATTGACATCTACAGCCCTTCTACTCCCTCATATAAATATGTCACTGAAAGCTAGGCAGGACTTACTCATATTATAGAATACTATATAATTCCATAATGTGTCTTATTAGTATGTACATCTTTTAGTGTCATTCCCCAAAACAGCAGACAACAAAGCTCTTTTTATATTTGCATATGCCAGGTACGGGGTTTTCCTCCCCCATGTTTCTCACCTCTTTCAGAAGACGAGAGAGGGCACTACCTTATAGAAATTGCATATCCTTGTCTGTCTTGGAAGGTTAAAACAGCAGGACAACATTTGTCTGAAGGTTAAAGTAGTTCTGAGATTCTACTAGCAAATACTGCCTGCAGATTATGCTGGGGTTTTTTTTGTAATACTCGACAACATGGAAAAAATTCTAAGCAAAGGGGATTTTATTTTTTTACATCCTTATTTCCACTACGAGACAGTATTTATTTTTATTAACGTTTACTTCTTGCCAGGCAGTTGATGCAATTAAAACTCGAAGTAGATTTTGAAATATACTATTTTCTTCAGAGTCTAACAGCCAAGAGTATTTTCAAACACCTTTGGGTTACCTCATATAGCAAGACTCAGTCAATGTGAATTGAAAGTACAAGTAACAAAACAGGAGGCTTTTGGCCTGAAAGTAACTGAAATTATTCTCAATTAATTATAAGTGATTCAAGAGAAATTATTAATATTTGGGGATAAATACATGATGGTTTTTAATATCTTATATAAGTACTTATCCCGCATGCAAGTCCCTCCATCCACCACATGACCCTAAGGACAGGAAGTGGATCAGAGAATGGCCGATGGGTCTGCAAAGATAAGGGTAACAGAAATGGGTTGTGAGCCACAGCAAGTCATGTGGCAAGTTACACTCGGTCTGCAGGCTTTGAAGTGCCTCAAAGGCCCCCTTTTACACCTTCCCACAAGTAAAAGGTAAATATTACAAAACTTCAGTCCATATAAGTTCAGATCACAAACTAACGTCCACAGCCAGCCTGCTGGAGACCATATAGTCATTGAAATTCATCTTGCCAACTGCATTATTTTATCTACATTAAGGAATATCTAGAATACAAACAAATAATGGCTAATTATAGTCTATTACTTAGTCTGAAGAGCTATCAGAATATCTTTTTCACAGAAAAAAAATATGATTGCCTCCAATCTGATTTACTCCACCACACAGGAGCACTATTAGCTCAGAAGTTTATAAATTCACTATCTTCCCTAGTAAGGTTTTAGACACAGCGACCCAGTAGATGTGAAATCCAACCTTGTCACATAGCAAGTAAAGACACATAAGGCAATCTAGGGCCCAACAGGGCACTGTTTAAATCTCCAGAGAGGATGAAAGGGTATCTGTAATCTGTAATCAAGAAGTACAGTCATTTATTACAGGAAGTTTTTTTAGCAGCTACAGACATCCATGCATTGGGCAGGCATGTGAGTGATGGAGAAAATTTAAATGTGCTTTGATTTTACAATTATCTTTGCCATCTACTGACCTAGTTTGAGAAGTGGTTTTACATAGTTTTATCTTCACTGAGAAGCAGACATAAATAAATTATCCATCTCAATTTTGTTGGCATTTTGTTGACTTATGTATGATATGATGAGATTTCTGATGATATTGTTCTCCAGGATATTAGGATGAGTCTTCTACCAACTGTCAATGTCACATGGCGCACATGGAGGGACCACATGGAGAAGAAACATATAAGTGTATCTTCTAGGGAGATGGTCGTGTGTTCTGAGTTGTCAGTATATAAATAGTACTCTGGATGTTCTTTGTTCAAAGCACAGTCTATTGAAGTAACTTGTGACTGGCAGCAGCAGAAAAGTCAATAGGAACAAACTATCCTGAAATCAACCCTGATAATGTAGAAGAATACACCAAGATACAGACAACCACCAACTTACATAAAAAGTTTAGGAGAACTGTGGTAACACATTTATTCTTTACAGTCAAATAAGGTCTGTCTAACCTGGGGACATATTTTTTAAAAAAAATTAAAAGAGGTAGAGATTTTGGGACAAATTAATTAGCATTTCTGTGACCATGCTTTCAGTGAGATGCATATGCCCAGGCCCAAACACACTTCATTGACTGAGGCTATGACACTGCATATTCACTGCACTCTGAAAAACATGATCAGAAGAAGCCCTTCATTGATTTGTTGCTGTTTTTTTCACATGGATCTATGCAAGTGCAGGACTCTACCTGAGTACAGCAATTTGTAGCACTGAACATTATTCTGAAAATAAAATTTAATCTGCTGTTGACCAAAATCTTACAACCAAATTCTCTCAAATGTACAAGATCAATGACATTGGAATTTCAAGGCTTATTACAATAGCTTTGTAATTAGCTTGCAAAAACCTCTCAGAAACTCTAAGCTGAATATTGTGCAGTTGGGTTTCTCTTCTATGAGGCAAATCCTTGAAACGAACAAATTAGTCACAAGGCCCTTAAGGCAGAAAAGTAAGGAAAGCTTCTGTTCTCTCCAACTCCTAACACAAGGGACTTCCAATGAAATTTAAACATTATAAATAGGCAATACTCTATCATACAATTCATAATTAGACAGTGGAACTAACTGCTACAAAATGTCATTAAGGCTGAGGACTTAGCAAGGCTGGAAACAGGATTAGACATTTATATGGGGTAACAAAAATATCCAGAGCTCTAATAATTTTCCAAGATCTACTAAATATCACATTCCAGAGTTTAACCCAAACTAACCAGCCAAAGAATAGGTGGCTTCTTGTACCTTCCTCTGAAACCTCCAGTGTTGATCACTGGATACTGAAATAGCATGGACTAACAAGCCGTCTGTCACGGCAATTCCTTTGCAGTTTTAAACAAAACAATCAAGTTGATCCACAGGCTTCAGTTCAAAGTGGCTAATGATCATGGTGTGTGCAGTCATAAGAACCTGAAAACCAAGGGGAATGGGAAGCAACCTCTCACAGCAGCCAAAGATATATAAAGTGGACTGCAATGGCAAGTTTAGGTGTCGACACTACATTAAGAACCAAGCCACAGGGAATCTGTGTTCAACGGAAAGAAAAAAAAGGAGAAAAAAAAATTAAGAGTTTCTTTGGCTGTTGTGTTGTAAACCTAGTTAAAAAAAAACAAAGCCAAACTCATTAACAGTCAGACATGCAAGAGTGAAATACAACTGACTTCAGAACTGAGAAGACTGTTTAAGTTAAAAAGTTTTTTCTGCCACCACTTCTTTTTTCTTTCCTCCTCTTGGCAGCCCTGCCATATCTGTTCCTCTTTCCACAACGTAACCTGTCCTTGCTTTTCCATATCCCAGAGGATATTCTAACTCTCTAAATTGCCTTTGCATTTCTCACCTCTCTTACCAGCTCCACACCTAGACTGACACCTCAAAGAACAACCAGGTACCTACTGGCTCTAGAAGGCAGAACTCAACAGAAGAAGAGGAGGGGCGGGGTCAGATAATCTAGCCATAGTCCAGATAACAGAAAGCATCAGTCCACTCTTAAAAACACCAGGTTGAAAGGTTTGAAAAGAAGATGTGCCGTTAAAAAATATATAATTCCAAATCCATACACACTAATCTCTGTGTGCTAATAAGCCTATCTATAAAATATGAGATAAGGTTCTACCAAATGAAAAAAAAACACCACACTGATAGTTCCTATAAAACATGGGTCAAAAGACTTCCTGTGTAAATATTTGCACTACATACTGTAAGTAACATTTCAGCCTCTGCATGCAATTATTAAATATTAAGTAAATAGCTATGGATCGTATGTACAAAGGTGAATGCAAAATTAAGATCAAAACAAGAAACAGCCCTTTGGTGTTTTGTTTTTCTTCAGAGTGTGGTAGATAATAAATATCCAAGAGCTTTCCAAGGCCTCAGAACAGATTGGATCAGTTTCTTTATGTTTCCTTTTGTAATCCTGTCACAGAAGCAACGTATCAAAAGATACAACCTGCAATTTGGCGGCAAAGAGAAACACTGCACCTCCCTCCAGTCCTTGAAGACTTTTTTTTTCTTTCTTCAAAAAGCAGAAAGGCAAATCTGACGACTTGCACTGAAGTGTTGAAATAAAGAATTTCATTAGTCAACTCTCCCCTACACTGAGAGCTCATACTAATCCAGCAGGTCAGATACAGTAAGTCACCAACCATGGCTCTTCATAAATTTACAGCAGGCCTGAAACCATCATTGGTAGCTACTTGTCTAAGCTTACACACACAGTATGCTCCTGAGGTTTGAGGCAGGTGGCAATCTTTGGACCCCACCAGGAAAGGGACCACCTTATCCACAAACAACATACAGTCGTTCTGTTAACAAGACCCAACTCACGATAACCGCCCCCTGCAAGGGTCCCTGTCGGTGCGCAGCTGCCCATCCTTCGCCTGCACCCTACAGAGACACAGAATTACATGCACACAACCATTACTGAACTGGTTATGCAGACACACAGAGGAATACTACACTCTCACCCTAGATTACAGCTGGAATTTAGAGCATGAACTAGTTTTCCCCAGTCTATTTCCTTAACCAACAAAATATAATTTTATAGTGTAACCACTATGGCACGGAATTAAGAAACACCTTCACTATCATGAGGGCAAAGAAAATTAATCTGAAACTGAAGAAAAAGTATTTAATATACTTATCCATATCTATGAAAAAAATTTTTTTGAGAAAACAGAAAACAAATAAAACTTATATAAGCCACTGAAGGCATTATTTAAAAACAAAAGAAAGCTTTTTGGCATTTTTGGGTAGCTGAAGGTACTTGATTTTGGTTTTCTTGATAAAGTAGAAAGTCAAAAGTCCTTGAATAAACTGATACAATGTAAGTAACATTTAGAACCTTCTTACTTGCCCTTTTTTTTCCTATAAGTGATTAATTTCATGAAATAATACCAACAATTTTTCATAAACTATAATGCAGTCTAAGAATAGGGCCCTGTATAAATTGAACACAGTAGTCACATATTTTGTGGATAGATTAAGGATAAAACTGCTAGCTCCATGCTGTGCCAGATGAAAAGGAACTGTTTGAGTACTTTAGAGCATGCATATTTAGTAGGCTATCCAAATTATTTATAAAACTTTGGGGAAAAAATTACTATTTAAGGAAAATAATATCATTCAGTGAATAAGGAACAAGAAGAAATTCAGGTTCCATTCTCAGCTTCCAAGAGACTAGGCAAATCACTTCTTCCTGCACAGTTTTCCTATCTACACAATGAAGGTAGAATTTACTGATTTGGTGAAACACTTCAGAATCTGTACATGAATCTTGACATAGGAACTGAGTATTTCGGTAGCAATAAGACCTTTCCACTACACAGGTTTGCTGAACTGCTGCAAGAATTCAAAATCTCAACAGTATGTTGAGCACCATGCTATATTTACCACATTCTGTACATGTGAGCAACACACATGTATTCTGCTCCAGCTCATCACATTTAGGAAAATCCCAAGGGAACAAGTAGGTGAGCTGAATAATTATGTAGAGCCACAGAAGATTCCCCTGAAGCCTAACAGCTATAGTTAACACAAAGCAAACCAAGTCTTTACTACCTTCAGCCATTCTTTAGACATTCAGAGACACCCCAGTCATTGGAGAACAAAGTTGAGTAATATGAAAGAGCTAAGTACCAAAGAAAAAGCCTGTAAAATCTACAAAACAAACCAGACATTTACTTTAGCATCAGAACATAAATAAATAGTAATGTTTTAATAAATGATGTAGGTGTAGGGAGCCTCAGCAAGCAGCTCGGCAGTTCCACATAATACCAGTTTTGAGGTCTTCAGAGAGACTTGTCTACATGTTCTTATAGCACTGTGAAATGCAATTCACAATCCCTTTTGACAGCCTCAATTTAGACATATCCACCTTTACAGTAGGGACTCTATGCTACAAATAACTGTCACAACTTATTGAAGAGTTTCGTTACTTCTAGATAACTAAGAAGTCTCTTCATCTTGAGCACATAGAGAGAGATCTCTAAGAGAAACACAAAAGATATGCAAAAGAAATTAAGAACAAAGGTTCGCCCTAAAAATTAAGCTCATTACTAACTTTTCTAAAAGTGAGACACTATCTTTCAATGGCTTCAGTGGAAAGCCTCATTAACTCAAGAACTTGTCACTCAATATCATTTGTATCATTATTAATAATGAAGTGTACTGGGTCTGGCTGAGCGGGAATTGGTTTTCCCCTATAGCAGCCCTCATGGTGCTGTGTTTTATGTTGGGAGCTGGCAGGGTGTTGATAGCACACTGGTGTTGTGGCTACTGCTGAGTAGTGCTTACACAGCACCAAGGCTCTTTCCAACATTTTCCCTTCCCCAATGGGATGGGATGGGCAAGATCTTGGGAGGGGACACAACCAGGACAGCTGACCCGAACTGACCAAAGGGATATTCCATACCATATGACATCTGCTCAAGTATAAAGCTGGGAGAAAGGAGGAAGGGGGTGGGGTCACCCTCGGTCCTCCGGGGCAACCACTACGCGTATTGGAGCCCTGCTTCCTGAGAAGGCCCGAATCGCCTGTTAATGGGAAGTAGAGAATAAATCTGTTTTCTTTTTTTGCTTCTGCGCACGGACCTTTGCTTCGCTTTGCTTATATTAAAACTGCTTTTGTTTTACCCACAAGGGTTGGGTTTTTTTTTTCCTATCTTATTTTCTTTCCCCTCTTTGCCCTGTTGAGAAAAAAAGGGGAATAGGGGGGAAGTGATAGAACAACTTGGTGGGTACCTGGCATTTAGCCAAGGTCAAACCACCACATGAAGAAATGTATTCAAAAAATACTATGCACCACAGTCCCGTAGAGATCCAGTAATCAAGTATTAAGTCATAGAATCATAGAATCATTCAGGTTGGAAAAGACCCTTGGGATCATCGAGTCCAACCATCAGCCCTACTCTACAAAGTTCTCCCCTACACAATATCCCCCACCATCTCATCTAAACGACCCTTAAACACATCCAGGGATGGTGACTCCACCACCTCCCTGGGCAGCCTATTCCACTGTCTGACCACTCTTTCTGTGAAAATTTTTTTCCTAAGGTCCAGTCTAAACCTCCCCTGTTGGAGTTTAAAGCCGTTCCCCCTTGTTCTGTCACTAATCACCTGTGAGAAGAGACCAGCACCAACCTCTCTACAATGTCCTTTCAGGTAGCTGTAGAGAGTGATGAGGTCTCCCCTCAGCCTTCTCTTCTTCAAACTAAACAGTCCCAGCTCCTTCAATCGCTCCTCATAGGATTTGTTCTCCAGGCCCTTCACCAGCTTCGTTGCCCTCCTCTGCACTCACTCCAGCACCTCGATATCCCTCTCGTATTGAGGTGCCCAAAACTGGACACAATACTCAAGGTGTGGTCTCACCAGTGCAGAGTACAGGGGGACTATCACCTCCCTACTTCTGCTGGTCACACTGTTTCTAATACAAGCCAGGATGCTGTTGGCTTTCTTGGCCACCTGGGCACACTGCCAGCTCATGTTCAGCTGTTTGTCAATTAGAACCCCCGGATCCTTTTCTTCCAGACAGCTCTCCAGCCACACCTCCCTAAGCCTGTAGCGATGCATGGGGTTGTTGTGCCCCAAGTGCAGGACCTGGCACTTGGCCTTGTTGAAGCTCGTAATATGTTAACTCATAACGCATAACAAATAACATGGTTAAAACCCAAATTTGTATTTCAAGAAAAAATAAACTGATCCATAGTATCAAATTTTACAAAGAAAGAAGAAATATTGCTGCTATGAGTGATCTCCAATGCAGGAATAATGTTTTTATCCAATCCTAAAAAAAAAAAAAAACTCAAAAAGTCAAAAACATGACCTATAAATCCAGAAGTTATTTTCAGGCTCTTTCACTTCTCCAGAAAAGCGCACTGCCCCTTCTCTGTACATCCAAGACAGCTAGGATAGTACTGGAGAAGGAGCTACAAACCTTTACACTAAGTGTAGAAGCACAGAAGATAGCAAGCACTCTTGTTTACTAGGACACTGCTTACCACCTCTTACTTTTTTCTCTCTTTGAACAATTGTCCATGGAGTTCTTCATCTGCTTCACAATCTGCCCAGACTATCTTTCTCCTCCTACCAGTTGCCAGCTGTTCCTCATTCATGTGGACAGATGCAGCAGTTGTTCATTTCTCATTCTGAAGGATGTTAAAACAGTTGGACTTTTCCCAGTCAGGCTGGGAAGGAGAGACATAGGAAAGGAGAATGTTTTTTCTACCAAGTATTACCATCTTCTAAGTATTCTACCAAGTATTAACATCTTCTAAGAAAAATACTATTCAGCAAGTAAAACTATAACATTAGGAGAATCAAGGAGAGCAGAAACAGGAATGGACTGGTCCTCCCAACTTCTAGTGAATAGATGATGAATGCAATTCCAGCCTTACCAGTCTTGGTACTAGCAGGTATGGCTAGGACATGTGGAAAAGGGAAGTGGATAGATAGGTAGTTAGCCAGGTACCTAGGAAGATAG
Source organism: Strix uralensis (assembly GCF_047716275.1). Classification (NCBI taxonomy): domain Eukaryota; kingdom Metazoa; phylum Chordata; class Aves; order Strigiformes; family Strigidae; genus Strix; species Strix uralensis. The sequence continues at coordinate 110,675,120 of NC_133972.1, forward strand.
GTAGCTAGGAAATATCTCTGTAGCCTCAGTGCACTGAACGGGTGCACCTGCAGTCCTGCTTCCCAGGGCTCATCTGTGCAACTCCAAGAAGAGTTCAGTTCCGTCCTCTCTATACTCCACATTTGGTGGTTGCAGACAGCCCTCTCTCCTTAAGGCTGAACAAGTCCAGCTCATTCAGCTTCTCCTTGCACATCACTCAATAAGCCCAAGGCCAGCTTGCGACTGGCTTGGTAGCCCTCTGCCAGACTCACTATGGTTTATTAAAGTCTTCCTTGTACCAGGAAGCCCAAAACTGGACACAGTATTCCAGATGTGATCTCAAATGCCAGCTAGAGGGGAAGAATCACTTCCCACAATCTGCTGGCTACACTTCTGCCAACACAGCCCAAGTAGCCTTTTTTGTTGCAAGGGCATGCTGCTGATTCATGTTGAACCTGTCCTCAACCAGAAGCACAGGGCCTTTTTCTGAAAAGCTGCTTTCTTAGCAAGTCAGTGCCCAGACAGTCCTGCTGTATGGGTTTACTCCATCCTAAACACAAGATTTTGCATTTGCCTTTCTTTGAACTTCATGAGGTTCCTATCAGCTCACTTGTCCACCCTGAGTAGGTCTGCCCTCCAGCGCATTGACCACTCCCCCAAAGTTCCTATTATCCATTGACTTGCTAAGAGCGCAGCAAACCTGTCTGCTAAATTAACAATGAAACAGAGAAAACTAATAAGCACAATAATCTTGAATGGCCATCTCCTTGCCACTGCAGAGGAAGGAACACACAGATGGAACAGGAGCCCAAGAGAACTGGCTATTGAATTATGGTGATTTTTCTGAGAGTAAGAGCCTACCAATCCCAAGTATTTGCTGCATCCCCATAAAAGAGCCTACCATCCGTATACCAAACTTGACAGAAGGAGTGACTTTACAGTCCTACATATTCATTTAAACTGAAGTCAGTGGTGGTTTAAGTTAATATGATGGATTGTAAACAACTGCAGTTCAGAAGCTGGCATAAGTTTGCTTCTACCAATTTACTGATAGGGGCTGCAAACCTCTTAGAATTGCCAGAGCTTATGTGCCAATACCTCAAGAAAAAAATCACCAACAAGCTGTTCCTGCAAGAAACATCTTTCAAAGTGAATATCCGTCTGACAAAATGCATGGCTGTTAAAGTTCAACAGATTTTGTAACAATTTCTTGCAGATCTTAACCACCTTTGACTGTCTTTGACTTCTGATTTACCTCAATAAGAAAATAACAAGGTATTTTTACCCTTAATAGGAACTGAACTGAATCTGAATCCTGAATTTCTCTTTCAGAGCATGATATGGCCTTAAGAACAAGCGGAAAGATTTAAAGATGTTATGCCTCCAAGAACTCTATGTTCATACTGGGACAAGAAACATCAGTGAACTACACAAAATAGATTTTAATGCCAAATCAATCTCACCAAGAGTGATACAAAGAGACTTGCATGGCCAATGCATTTTCTTTGGAATTATTCCAACAGAGGAAACAAGAGGAAAGTAAAAAGCCAATTTCTACCCACAAGATTTTTCCAGCATCTCCTACAAAACATTTCACTTTCTCTACATAGAAACAAATCCAGACGATGGCACTATGACAGGTAACAGTCAACTGGTAGAGCACAGACGGGCCTTTTTTAACAGGCCAACAATGAGCTATCAAGCTTAGTAGCTAGAGATTCACTCAAGAAAAATCTTCAAGGCTCCAATCAATACTGCTTGCAAATTCTCTGTTTGACTGACAAGGAGAGAGGGAAGGCAAGGGAGGACAGCCCACGGCCTCAGGTTCCCCAGGGAGGGGAACAACAGTATAGTTACACATCTGTAATCAGTCACTGCAGGGAGAGAGGAAGGGTGAAGGCCGTGGTATCCTGCTTGCCTGCCTTTCAGCACACAATAGCTGTCTCTGAGTTTGAAGGCTGATTTGTCTTGGATCCCCACAGTCAATGGCAAGAATCGGCTTCTCCAACCCATTCTCTGTCTGTGCCTAAGACAAGCTCTTGCTCTAACCTATCTTTGGGAGGGATCCACATCTCTCCACTGACCTCATATTATGCCTTTAGTGTCTAACCAAAATACTTTGGTTCGGAGCCTAAAGATAACAGCCATGCATATTTTTCTCTTTGCTGCTTCTGCAGGAAACTATACATTGGGCACCTGGGTGGGGAGGGGAAGACAACAGTACACACAGATGCAGCAGATCTTTCCAGCAATATGACCAACAAACAAAAGGATCACCAAATGCAACACACACCATTAAAAAAACAAAACCCTGAATGCACCCTGAGACAAGCCAGCAGTCCTTCCAAGTCAGAGCTGTGGTGAGTCACTGAAAGGCTTATATTCCGTCTGCCCACATCCTACGTGCACCTCCCTTTCCTAATTTCTGGCTAAACATCTTCTGCTGCCTGTGATGAATACAGTTTCTGTTGCTGCAAAGCACAAACACTTCTCAGACTAGGCTATCAGCAACCCATAACAGGCAGACATCTCAGCATCTGGAAGACTGTAGTTTTAAAGATCTGACAAGGAATAATATCTGAACTTAGGTGGTAATTAAACTGTCTGAGCAACGCTAAGAACAGATACATTATCTTTTAATATCAAAATGAAGTACTATTAGAGAACACAAAGCACCTCTCTACACAGGAAACATACAAAATGGATCCTTCTCTTGCTGCTGGGAGCTCAACAGATACTCATATGTTTGATCACACATTTGACATCACACTATTGCTCCTACTGACTACTGCCAGCTTTTCTGTGCAATCACGCTTGTATAAATTCACATATCTCATACAACTTTAAATGACTTTCAGAAATAAATTTTCCTATTAGCCATTTATTATATAATGATTTATGGTAAAATTTCTTGAATGCTACACTGAGCTTCTACTCTGGGGAGGTGGTGGGGAAGAAAACCCAAGAGACATAAAACTGAACTAAGCAGACCACTGTGCTAATTGGGGGGGGGGGGGGGGGGGGGGGACACGACGGGGGGGGACGGGGACACACGACACACAGGGAAAGACACATTCAAAAGAAGTCCCAAGAAATCCACTGAATTATTAAAAAGTTACATTTTACGTTTTGTGGCTTTAGAGATTGCAGGGGGGAGGTTTCAACAAAAATCAACAATCTGTAAAACTGTCATTTTCTGTCACATGCAATATTTTCATGATTAGTGAACACAAAGCATTTAAGAGAGAAATTTAGAAAGCTGCAGAAGAAATACAAATGTACTTGAGAGGAAACAAGAGAGACCAAAGCATTTAGTTCTCTGAAATATCCAGTACTGTCATAAAAATAGACTGAAGCTGTAAATCCTAGCTCTGTAACTCATGCTCAGACAAATAGTTTCAGTATCTGATATTACACTATTTGTAAATTTTCTTACTGCTAATTTAATTCTCAACTGAATCAGAGATCACACTTTCATATCTGCTAAGACAAGGATCTTAGGAGTTCCTTTGTGGTACCTTTCCAAATCTCTCATAAATCCATTTAAATTGACCTAGGGCTTTCTAAAAATCACCATTTTCTGTATTTTTCCCTGACTTCATTGTACAGCACCAAGAGCACACCTTCATGGGAAACAGACAAAATGGATCCTCTTTTCTTCCTGCTGGGAGCCCTGGATACAGGCACACTTTTGGTTCTCCATTCAGCATCTCACAGTCACTTCTGCTGACTAACCCATTCTGTACACTCCACCACTATTATTTTTCCATTAGACCACTTACCAGCAAACTAATTGTGCAAATTGGAAGCATCTTCAGTTCAACAAAATAAAACCTTATCCACATAACAATAGACTCGGCCAGAAACTATCTAAGTATTTCGACACATTACCTATGGCCAGAGTAGAATACCTTTTGTCTAGGGAACTGTCTACAGATCACCACCTCCTGTTGCCAACTCTTCCAACTGAACCTTTATCTCAACTGTGGTAGACAATTGTAGTACAGTTCAAATCCTAATGATGATGTGTGTTTTATATACTACAGCATCTTCTGTTTCCTCTGTAAAACAAAGCCAGACCCAAAACCTCTGTAAGAGCTGAAAGAAGCTGAGTATTAAATAGCACGTGGGCAGTAAAGTACACATATTAGAAAGTGCCAAAACCAATACTATATGGGTGAAATTACTCAACCAGTTCTATGATGGATAGCAGGTTAGATGATCATAGTATTTTCTTCAGCCTTAAGCCTATGAATTAGTGCCTAATTCTGCCTATTTCCATAAACAGACTGCGATTTTCAGTTACAAGTATCACACATTATTTTCCCCATCATCCCAGCAATCTGAGAACAAACAAGAGCGCCAGCAGTGGAATTCCTGCATCATTTACTGCAAAAAACGGAATATTCATTCAAGTTAAAAAAGAAATTTTAAAAAAATGTTTCTGACAATTAACAGCCCTGCCTCTACCTCTCAGGAGCCATCTTCCATCCAAAACCATTTTTTTCCGTCTTGAAATTATTATCAACAAAACCAAAATCCTGCTCTTTCTTTTGAAGTTCTATCTTCTGTTTTACCACCAGTCTCTGCTACTTATGGTCTTCATTACTCACAGTTGAGTTCCTTAGTTGGGAATTAGTTCTTACTTTTTCTTTTTCCCCTAGAGCAGCAGCTAAGAGCTACATATTTTAATTATCGAAACCAGCACACATATACAAATACTACAAAAGGAAATACATGATTATATCAGTATTTTTCTGAAGTTGGTATGTCTCATTTTTAGCCTGCTGACTTCAATGGGGACAAGAATCATATCTTTATATGTGGTTTTTGTAGCAGTCAATAGGAAAAAAAATTTGAATAAGATCTTTGGCTACTGTCATAACACACCTATTTTATATAGGATTAAGTCTGGAAGTAGTGGGAACTGTAAGAATTGGTACCATCATTCTGAGATATCGTCATAATATTCCAGATGCCACTTCGCTATCAGATCCTGTTCAGTGGAAGTTTGTATTGTAAGCATCTCCCAGAGAAAGAACAGGGGTCACAGACTGATGCCCATTTCATCAAAGGTCTTGAAAGCCTGTGGTTGCATGCCTTCTGTTATTCTAAAAATCACCTCTTCTTCTTTGGAAGTCAACACACACTCTAAAAACTGTAGTTAACCTAACAGCCAAAACTCGAGCAGCAAACATAGTTAGCTCAATATAAGTCATCACTGACAAGCAGCAAACATGCAGAAACCCAGGTTTAAAAGAAAACAGTGTTACGGCTCTGTGTCTCATGGAATAACAACCTATGTTTTTTCCTGCTAAGTTGAATCTTGTTTTTTGAGTATTGATCCTTGATACGATCAAACAAAAAAGGGGAAAAAAAACCCTCTGGAACAAGTGGAAATAGATCAAACTATTTATAAAATGTTCAAAAATAAACCTTCATGTGTGACCACACAGTTTGTTACCTGTAAATACAGAGAGTATCTGTCTGTCTTCCACAAACAATACAAGGATGTAGACGTTACAGAAATACAGTTGCATTTCACCTGGCAGTTTGATGCAGCGTACTTGCACATGACAACACATTGATTTTACTTTCTACCTCCATGCAGACATCTATGTAAAGAAATCCATTAGGCAGACAGTTCTCATCTCTATTGACTGACAGAGTGACAATCGAATACTTTTCAACCTTCCAAACTGACTGACAGCTAGACACTTAAACAAGCCTTCAAGTTGCAATAATAGTATGAAACACTTTCAATTACCTGAATCAAACAAATCCATGATCCCACTAGTTGAATGTATTTTTCTGTCTGCTGCTATGCCTGGCTTGGTTTACATTGGTGTTTGGGCAATTCAGATCCCTAACAAGAATGTTGCAAACAAACAGCAGCCCAGGGTTTCTAAACAATGAGATATACCTAAAGCAGTCTTACTGCATGCATTTTTGTGACCAGAAAAAATAAATGCAGCTAGCCTTTTGAATCACTTGCTTTCTAGCCTAGTATGAAAGCAAATCTTTTAAACTTACAAAAAAATGCATGGGAAATAGCTACATCATTAGATAAGTGTCTTTCTAATACTAGTAAATGTTAAGTGCCAGCTTGCCTTTAAAAGGTGAACAATTTTTTTTAGTAAAATGAAATCATAACAAACAGTATGTTAACTTTGGGTCTAAATATATGCACAGTTTGGCCAGTTTTCTAACTCAAATTCCAGATATTTTTCTAAGTAATTCAAATTTTAATGAATGAAATTCTCTCCAATTAAAACCTGAATTTATTTAGGGTATAATAATGAACAACTGAATTTGACAGAGAAACAACAAATTGGGAAATTAGATTTTTCAGATACGACAGCTCTTAAGTAATCAAAACCACACATATTTGCATTTTACAATTTCTACAATGAATAACTAAGGTTGGAAGTATCTAATGTTCTGTAGACATCAATATGTGTTGCTGCAAGACATTCAGCATGATCAGACTGAAATATCTAAATGAACATGCTTATGAGTTAAACATATACACTGCATAACAGGCAAACAAGTAGGATCAGGGTGCGCTCTAATGTACTGTAATTGGGTTGACAGAAATAAAAGGAAAAGTCAGAGTCCATCAAGAACTGTTCGGTAAAAAACACACAAAAAGCAAAAGATTGTCTTTACAATTGAACAGTTGCATCAAAAATGGTCAAAGCAGTTTAAAAGACATAATTTTATGTTCTGAGAAAACAAGAACTGAAAATAAACCACGTTTCCATATAGTTCCCTTATAAAAACTGGCTTTTAAGCCATGTTATGTCTAAGGAGGTTGAGTACAGTTACTAACTTTTCCCCTCCCTCTCTATGCATGGCTTGTTTTGTTTGGAACCCAGGCAGGTAACAGATAATCTTTACAAAAACCCAGTGTTGCTTTGCAAGCTCCATCACAGTTTAAACGTACACAACCAAAACAACTGAAAAGACTTACTTCTTTTTTTTTTTTTTTTTTTTTCAAACAACGACCAGACCTTAAAATAAATGTAAAAAAAACCCCAAAAATCAACCCACAAACAAACAAAAAAAACCAACCAAACCCCCAAAACCCACGGTCTGAATTCAGCACATAAGTCTATGCTAAATCTACAGTATTTGAAATCATATATGGTATTCTGTTGCTATTACGAAAATAATATTTTTAAATATTTTGAAAATAATGTCACAACACCAGTTTTACAGTATTAATAATTTAAAGGATCTTTAAGAAAATGTTTTATCAGTTTCTTTCTTAGAAATAAATTAAATAATTAGCAGGAAAGCAATTACTTGAAAATTACAATTCTCTTCTAAGGTTACCGTGCTTAGCATTTCTTCTTTTTTTTTAATCAGTCAATACTATTTGAAAGCGTCAATATAGAATTTACTGTGCACACAACATAAAATGACTCTTTCAGAAGAGACTTGCTGTTGCACACTATACAGCAAATTGATTTTCTGAAAAGGAATGCAGCCTGTACTTAACCTAACAGTGTAACCTTGTTGTACTACATGAAAAGGGATCATGCATATTGATTTCTTTATTACAATTCCTCTTGTGATCAGTAAACATTTGTAAACCCTTCTTCTCAGAAAAAAATATTTTTCTACTTCGAAATTAGCAAATATAAACAGGTTTCAGTTTTGAATTGTGAAACTCTCCTTTTCACAGGGAGATAGGTGCCAGACTATTCTGGTTTTCTTTGCCAATATTTTAGGGGTACATTTTTTTTCAAGTTGCAAAAAGCAAGCATTGGATTGATGCCACTGACAAATCACTAGTTTTGCTAAACTTAGAAAGTTTTTCTTAAAAAACAAAGTTATATTCTTGATGTACATATTCATTCTCCTTTAAAAATAATGACTTGCGTACAAAAAGAGCAAACCAGAGAAAAAAGAGAGAGGCACTATCACGGGGAAAAAAGTAGAAGACCTAGTACAGTATCTACCCTGATAAAACTAAATTAGAACAGTAACAGAACACGAATTTTACATTGCTTTCTTTTGAACACAATTAAACTTCAGAGTCTGTTAACACGTAGTTTCTGGTATCGATGTAAGCAATTAAAAATTTTCAACCAAAATGTTTTGTGAGGCGTAATTACTATAAGGTCACTAGATATTATTTGGAGTCAGTTTAGTTTATCACATTACGACATGACAGGACGTGAGGCAAAAATTATAAATTCCTTCCCTAAATCTGTCCTTTTCTGATTTAGATGGATGAAGAATAATTAACTCTTAATTATTCAGATGACTTCAAGGCAGTTTCAGGATTCAGTAAAGAATGCAGTCATTTTAACCAAGGAAAGCAGTCTCCTATCATTTATCAAATCTTGCAACTTGACCAATGATGAATAAAAAAATCTATGTTTACCCATAGCCCTAACTGCTACCTTAGAGGTTGTTAAGCAACAAAATTTCCTTTAAATTCTACCATATGCAAATTATCAGATGCAATTTGCATTTTAAAGTATTTAACTCTACATATTTATTGGATTTTGAGGCCATGCTGATCATTGATTTATGTGCTTCTGGCAATCATATTTCCATATTTGTATGATTTTGATGACAGTAATAATTCAAATATGCAGAAAGTTGTTCTTTGAACAATATCTTTAATTACGTCCTCAAAGCATCATTGTTTTGCCTGGTGTCCTGACAAAAATGGTTTGAAATGAGAAATGGCATTATGATCCAAAATGCACAGAAGTACATTTGTCCTTTGCTGTCTAGTACCAAATGCACAGAAATGACTTTTCATGTTAACCAATCCACAGCCCTAACCAGTCTGCAAAGCCCAGCAACCTTGCACGTAAATACTTTATTAATTCTGACACACTTTCACGACAAATTCAATCACAGTTCATAAGATTTCTGTTCAAAATGCAAAACCTGCCCCGTTTACTTTGCCGCTAACTCAGAAAGTTTTGCTGCCACGTTTTTTTATTAAAGTTGTCACAAATTATGTGCACTCTTACGAAAGCTATCAAGAACTGTAATCATTAAAAGATCCACAAATATTTTGCCCATTTACTTCTCAAACACAACCATCAACCATGTCTTCTGTCACCACTATAAGAACAGTTTCTTTTAAGACAACTTTTGTCACTGGAACACATGTATAAACTTTTTAGAATAATTGTTCACTCATGTACAAATATACAAGAGTAATGCATTAGCCTACACGATGAACTTGTGTTTTAGTTAAGCATTCCTATTTATACTAATGTTCATTTAAATATTGTGCAAAAGTCAAATATTATCAGAATAATACAACATTTTATTTTAGTGCAGCATAGATTTACTCATTTGCCGTTTCCATAAGTGGTGTTCTACATAATACTCTTTTTGCCTCGTTCAGGGACAATCTAATATTTAAAACAAAATAAACAACAGACCCTTTTTCAAGTTATATATAATTTAAGAAGATACTGTTTCTTTTAAAAAATGCATAAGTAGTTCCATAAATAGAGTTGAAATTAACCTAAATTTATCAACATTTTTCCATCTGTAAAACACACAATATTAAATTCTTATGAAATCATTAGGCATACAGTTTGCTTACTCAGAACCAAAACATACTGCAGCATAAATGGTTGGTTTTCTCTCCGATCTTTCTAAAATATGTTTTACAAAAAGAACCTCCTTTGTATATTCCATCCTGCCAGATAGGCAAAAGCAATAATGAAGGTATGTAGCAACTATGATGTTCGTTAAAATATAAAAGCAAAACCAAAGGAGAAACCCTCTACTCTTCACAATAGTGGCTTATTTTTTGGCCTGCAAATATCTCAAAACCATAGTTTTTCTTCAGAAAGACTTGAATATTTTATTTATGGATGTTGGACTCAAATTTAGTACACACTGTAACTGTACAAAGCTCTGCTTTATTTTTTTATGAGAGCACCCCAGGCAAACAAACATATAATATAGACCTGATGTCAGCCACCCTAATATACTTGTTACGAACTCCCCAGGTGGAAGGAAAGAATTCACAAGTTTATTATATCTACTACTTATCTCATTTAAATATAAGCTCCTCAGATCAGTAAATAAAAAGGAAACAGGTGTAATTTTGTTTGTGTCATCCTTTAAGAGAGACATTTACTATTTTGTTAAATATTATGGCGCACCACCATACTGAACCTAAACTCAACTATCAAAATGCATTTTAAAGACAACTGCACTTTCACTGTGATTCTTGATTCACTGTAATGTAAATGTCTTGTTCCAAGAAAGCATACTGTTAGTAAAACACACGACATTTGCTGAACAACCTTTAAGGAAATAATTAGATAAAGACAAGCTGCTGCTTTTCAGCCCCTATCAGATTAAAAATGTTTACCTCTTTACCAGACAGGTATGATGCACTTATTATCAAAATTATACAAATAAGTTTACCATTAACTAGATGTGTTAGCAATAAGTAAACACACAATCTGTGCAAAAAGAATTCCTTGTAATAGCAATAAGTAAACACACAATCTTGTGCAAAAAGGTTCCACGTTTTACTTTAAATCCTTCTAAATATCATAAAGATAAATGCCTTTGCAACGTTTGAATCTATTTGTAACACACAAGTGCTGCTGCTGGAGGTGAAGTTAAACCAGCGTTTTCACAGGGAAAGTGGAAAATTAATTTGAGCCTCTCCCTCCGACACTCCCTAGTGGCTAAGCACGGAGGGGCACTGCCGACCCCGGCCCACTGCCAGACCTCCGGGGCCATGGCGCAGGCAGCAGCACAGGCAGCGGCGCAGGCAGAGGTGCAGGCAGCGGGCTGGCCACGGCTGCCTGTGCCGGGAAACCCTCTGGGCAAGGTACAAGGAGAGGCAGCCCAGAGTGCCAGCCTTTACAGATTAGGGAAGCAAAAAAATCCCGTGTGTGTAACACTTGGTCGTTGTCCCACGAGGAGCGAGCGCCATGGCCATGCGCGCCACTGCCAAGAATTGGGAGGTGAGGGAGGCAGCCTGTGAGTTTCATACCGGGCAGGGAAAGAAAATGACAGCGCAGCATCCTGGTGTATTAACAGTCCCGTGCCCCTGTACCGAGTCACTCCGAAGGAAATACAGACAGGATTTTTCAGTTCTGATTCTCTGTGTCTCTGCATCCGTCCATTTAAACTAAACTTTTCACATCTGTGCGCGTGTGTGATTAAATAATCTAAGACTATGGAAAAGAGAGACATAACAGTTCAGCTGAAATTAAATCCCAGAAAGGGGAAAAAAACAGTAATAATGTCCAATTCACTGCGAGTAGTGAATCGTTTGTCGAAATGCTTTATCTAGGAAGCATAGTACACAAAAACAACAATGAACACACTTAATAAATCTCTAAATTCTTCCTAAATAATTAGATAAACAAATTCTGAAGGGTTTTCCAAGAAATTTAAATATGTCATTAGACACAAGTTTACATGACTAGAAATACATCCTAAGCAAATAATGTTTAGCATCCCACAGTCCTTTCTTAGAGGCACAATTGTTACCTTAGTGATTTCTCCCTCTTTTTTCTTCTCCCTCCCAAACACACACCCCCCCCCCCCCTTCCTTTCTATAGCCCATTAAAGTGCTCCAGGGACTACTTATTCTGCATCCCTTGTTATGGCCATAATTGCCCTCCAAGTACAATCCTTCCCATGACTGAGATGTCCTAAACACAGCCAGGTGCTCTCCTGGGCAGCTGACATATTTCCACAGTGTTAAGGACCGAGTACTGGGCACATCCCGGTTCCACGAACACCAGAGGGGACAGAACTAACACTGTTTACCTTATTAAAATCTGTGATTCTTGATGAACTTTTTGTATATGCTCTCGAGAAGGGGTCAAATACATCTTCCTCCTAGAGGATGAACTCCTTTAATGAATCATGTGGCTACAATAAAAATCTAAACATACAAGAAAGCTGAGATTTTACACATATAATTCAAAATATACAATTTTAGAGCTCAAGAATAACACAGAATTCATTTATTTTCTAGAATACTCAACCCAGTATTAAACTGTAAAACTATTTTGTAAACAAATTAAATTTTGGCCCTTAAGACTACGACATTGTAACTAAATGGGTAAATGAAAAATATTTTAGTTACAGCTAAGGCCTCTCAATATATTTCAGGGATAATGAATGAATCCTTAAATCGATACCATAAAATATACAGAATTTATAAATAATTAAGACATTTATCTTCATGGTAGAGAATAAAGTTATTGTATGTAGTTTAGATATGAAAATGAAATTCCTGGATAAAACTGGTACCATTTTTATCATTTGTAGAGCTCAGTAGCACTGCTTATTAATAATAGATTAAGCAGTTGTAGCCAGCTATATAAATTGGCAGTTGATTGCAAAGGGACCTAAAATTGCAATAGCACAGCATAGCAGTTAATGCAAAAAATGGCCCTTTCATTTGTAAAATAACAAAAATCTGCACCTTAAATTGCTGCGCTCAGCTTGTAGCTGTTGTAAGGCAAAAATGAAAGTAATACAATAAAATTAAAGCGATATGGTAGTAGCATTTACCAGCAAATATGAGTACAAATAAAAGTCAGTTTCAACACTTCCTCCTCACTGAAAATTAAAGCAAAATATTCACTAGTTTACATGATGAATTCAGAATCACTCGATCTGAGAAAGTCAAAAGGCATACCTAGTATTTCAGTGTTGTACTGTGAGCTACTTCATACAGTACAAACGAGTAATATACCTTTGAAAGAATTCCATTCTGCGAACTGCTAATGAGTAGCTTTTCAGAAGCAAGCTGCTTTTCCAGGGGCTTAAAAGAAATTCCTTTGTATCAACTTAGTTGTATGCAAATTAGGTTTAAAAAAAGAAAGACCTGGATGGAAATTGAGCGTAATGAAACCTTGCAAAGTACAACATAGATGAAATGCAAGGGTAAACATACTTTTGTATGTGTTAAAGTCACCGCTTCATGCTTAACACTGAAAAGGCTTACTAGAAAACATCTGCTTCTATAAAAGCTAAAGTCAACTTGGCAAAAGCAAGTGATAAACGGCCAGTTTCCATTTAAAATGCCTAAACCCAGAAACAAAATAAAAAGAATGTTGAGACTCTGAAAGTGTTTATAAAACTAACATACAGTTTTTCAGTGATTCAGTTCCTTCAGTGTTTGGATAGTATAAGCGTTCTTCTAATCATGCACAATTAGAAATACTAGGAAACTGCAACAGATGTAGAGTCACTCATATTATAAAAGCTTGACTAACAGGAAAAAGTATTATAACATTTTTCTGTAGTTTGAAAAAGGTGTACATAGAAAAGTAGTGAATAGTGCATGACTAAGCACATGAAATAAGAAAAATGTACAGGTCAACTCATTTATAGTAATTCAACCTTCATCTTCTGATTTACTTACTGTAAAAAATCTATTATAGCCACAATTTGGTAGTGAACTGTAGCCATCTACTGGAATGAACAGATAAAGCAAATGTTTAAGACAATGTTCCTCCCCAGGAATTTAGCTTGCTTTGCATGCTCTCTAGTATACGACAGAAAAACGAACGGTGCTAGATGCTATTAATACTGGAAAAGGAATAGCTCTCTGAGTCAGCGCAGGCTAAACAATGTCAAAAATACACTAATTTATTTGGCAAGCACATCTAAAAAAAAAAAAAAAAAAAAAGGCAATACTTTTTATAATAGTAATACATAGATTGTTTGCTATAAACAGTGACATTTTATCTTGTGATCACTGTATTTACATTTTCAAAAGCATATAATAGCAAGTGTTTCAAGTGAAACAAAATATTACTTATTGAATATTTATTTTAAAGCAAATCAAATTAAATAATTTCAGTGCTTTATGAATTTAGGACAGTGTATTTCATTAATCACCACTGACATGTAACATAGTACTAATAAGCTTAACTTTCTTTTAAAAACAAAAACATAAAAAAATCAACCTATACCAAAGTCTGCTGCTGTTCTGAAACATGAGAGCTTATCCCAATACTCAGGGCAATATTCTGAGTACAGCAACTCTGGTTGCATCCAATTGTCATGAGGTAAGGAGGCATGTATTAATATTCCTAGAGGAATTAATTCAACCTGTGTTCAGCTTTTAAGTACATCTTCTAAGACATCTCAAATTCTACCAGAAAAGGAGTGAATGTTAAAGGGGCAGGAGGGACCTGCAGAAAAATCCAAATCTGTTATGGAGGAAAAACAACCAGCAGAAAGAGATGATACCTTTTATTAGACTAGATGGTACTACTGGAAGAGTGAGCAAGCTCTCCTCTGAGGCTCAGAGGAAGGGACTGAGCTGGAAAGTACGTCTGCTTCTTCCAGAGGTATAGTTTCATCTACAAGCATCACTTCCTTGTATCTCCAAGACCCATCATCATGGCTGCTATAACATGACTACTAGTAATCTGTTCTCAGAGAAGACGCTACTAGTAGTGCAGTGCCAAAGGACAGTAATTCAGTCCCAAGCTGCAGGTATCAAGATATGTCATCAGATATAGAGATGCTAATAAAATTGCTGACAATTTTTGAAAGGGGAAACCAGCCACAGTAAGATCCTGTTGTTCCATTCTTAGTGCAGTTTTTGGCCAATTTAATTTCTGTTATGAGGGGACTCACACATTCCCCTCTGTCCTCTAGGCGTTCTGGCCCTACACAAGCAACGTCAGAGTCTCTTCCAAACATTTCAGGTGTCCTAAGGTACTCAGTTCACATTATTCATAAATGCAGCAGAAACATGTTTTCTGTTGCATTTGAGCCCTAAAACAGGAGATTTCTCAAGATTTAATGTCTGCCTTGAGTAAAATTAGCCCATCAAAATAAGGTACAATGTTTAATCACCACAAAAGAAAGGCAATCCAAGAAGATGGGAAGCAATAATGGTCTACATCTTTAACCTTATGAGTTGTTTCTGGAACTGTTACCTGAAAAAGGGGACAAATACAGCTGGTAAGGGAAGTGGAGGATACTGACAGCATTCAAAGAGCAGCAGCAAATCACTGAAATGTATACACACACACACACAATCACACACACGGAGTACACCCTACAAAATGGGAGAGTGACTAGAAAATCCTTATGACATGATTAACCCCTCTGTAACTCTGCCTCTACGGCTCAGAGGAAGCCAGCACAGTATTAAGCAAAAATTATTACACAGAACAAGCCAGCAGAGCTTTGCAGTCAGAGGAGTGTTAAGGTCTCCTCAACTGTGCCTGAAATTTCATAAGTACATTTGAAGATCTGCTCCAGTGTATTTACCATGAGACCAGCAATGCCACATGTGACAGTCAGCTATTCTTTTCAAAAAATTCTTTATCTAAGCTTTATGACCTTAGAAGATCAGCACCATTCAGTAGTTCCAAAAGTCACAAATCACTGGCTAATGAAGTGAAATGTAACTAAACAATTTTAAATGGGGGACAACATCTTGGCAGATCACTTACAAAAGCCCATTAATGAAATTAATTAGTTAAGGTATAAACAGTAAAACTTCTACTCAGCAAATTCAGCCAGATTAAACTCTCTACATTGATGGGCTCTCATTGACGAAACCATTTTTTCTACAGCAAATGGGGAGAAATTTGTATAAACTATCCCACCAGGCAGAACTGGTAGTGAGCAGATGGGGTAGTAACATCTTTAACCAGCACCATTAAGTCTCAAAAAGGATAAATATACTCATGCTTCAAATCATAAAGCAACCATGCATTGTCATCAGGAGTTGGTGGGGAAAAAAGATAAAACAACAAACAAATCAGAAAAACCCAGCACTCCACCCCCTGCTATTAGGAAAGTTTACTCAGTTACTGCTCAGTACAACTCCTCTTACAGCTCTTCCGAAATAGCTGGTACATCAAGACTTGAAGGTGTTTTAATAATGATTATACTAAAATCAAATGCATTGATTGCTGGATTCAATCCTATGTTGATGAAACCTATTCTGAATCAGTTGGTGATATAAATTCAAAATCTCTTGCTACTATTGAATGGTTATAAGAGAACTTTTTAAAAAGCAACCCAAAAAACCTGTTAAAAGCACCAAACAAAATCCCAAATCAGGTCAATGTATATCAAGGTATATGTTTAAGATAGAGGAATGATAAATAACTGCAGCTCTGCACAGACATGATGGTTTCCCAGTATTTCAGATACTATACTACTAGGTAGAACAGGTTTTTCCTTTTTTTTTTTTTTTCCCCTCCCTTCTCTCAAATCACTATCAGCAGTTTTTACAAAAGACATCTCAGTGAGATAACTGGTTATGGAATCAATAAATGATATGACAGTTCATCCAGTCCGTGTAGCGCTACATGGGAAGTAGTGCCCTTCTTGTTAAGGTTCAGTATTAAAAGATATGCTTGAAATACAAAAGGCTGCTGAACAAACAACATTGAATGTCAAACAATTGACCATTTCTTACAAATTTTCAAAACCTGCTGAAGAAAATAACTGTGTAT